>NC_067399.1:126697943-126812943 GCF_016432865.1 Antechinus flavipes | reverse complement strand
GAGAAAATTTGCATTTATAGATGCTTACTTTCATAAAATAGAGAAAGAGAAAATTGATGAATTGGGCTTACAACTAAAAAAGCTAGAAAAAGAACAAATTAAAACACCCAATTAAATATCAAATTTGAAATTTTGAAAATGAAAAGGGGATATTAATAAAATTGAATGTGTGAAAACTATTGAATTAATAAATAAAACTGCGTTGGTATTATGCAACAAACAAACAAAGCAACATAGATAAACCTTTAATCTATTTGATTAGAAAACAGAAAGAAGAAATTCAAATTGTTAACCTCAAAAATGAAAAGGGAGAACTTTCCACCAATGAAAAGGAAATTAGAACAATTAATTTCGATTTATTTTGCCCAATAATATGTCAATAAATTTGACAATCCAAGTGAAGTAGAGTAATACCTACAAATATATAGATTGTCCAGGTACACAGAAGAGGAAATAAATGACTTAAAACACTTCCATTTAGGAAAAGAAATACTATGAACTCACTAAGAAAACTATAAATGAATAGGACCAAACATTTAAAACAAAAAACAATAAGTTCCAATACTATGCAAGCTATTTGAAAAAAAAAAATAGAGAAAGAAAGGCTTCTACCAAATTCATTTTATGACACAAATATGTTTCTGATACCTAAATCAGGTAGGGTCCAAACAGAGAAAGAAAATCATCAATCAATTTCCCTAATGAAAAATGATGCAAAAATCTTAAATAAAAAATTAGCAAAGAGATTATAGAAAACATCTCCAGGATAAAACATCATGACAAGGTAAGATTTATACCAATATAGCCCAATGCAGGGCTAGTTCAATATTAAGAAAACTATTAGCATAATTGACTATATCAACAACCAAACTAACCAAAATCATATGACTATCTCAATAGATGCAGAAAAACTTTTGATAAAATCCAACCACCATTCTTATTTAAAATACTAAAGAGTATAGAAATAAATGGACTTTTCCTAAAAATGATCATTAGCATCTATTTAAACCATCAGCAAGCATCATATGTAATGGGAACAAACTAGAAACATTCCCCATAGATTAGTGGGGAAACAAGGTTGCCCTTGTTTCATGATTATTATTCAATATTGTAGTAGAAATCTTAGCTTTGGCAATAAACGAAAAAAAGATATTGAAGGAATTAGAGTAAGTCATGGAGAAACCAAATTATCAGTTTTTGCAGATGATATAATGATTTACTTAGACAACCCTGGACAATCATTACTTGTGAAATAATTCACAACTTTACCAAAGTTGCAGAAATCAAAATAAATCCACATAAATTACCAGCTTTTTAAAAAATATTATTCACAAAGTCCAACAGCAGAAGATACAAAGAGAAATTCCTTTTAAAATAATTGTAGATAATATAAATTATTTGGGAGTCTACCTGCCAAGGCAAAGTCAGAAACTATATGAA
This sequence comes from Antechinus flavipes, assembly GCF_016432865.1. Taxonomy (NCBI): domain Eukaryota; kingdom Metazoa; phylum Chordata; class Mammalia; order Dasyuromorphia; family Dasyuridae; genus Antechinus; species Antechinus flavipes. The sequence goes on along the minus strand of NC_067399.1, from coordinate 126,811,503 downwards.
AACAAGTACAAAACACTTTCCACAAAAATAAAGTCAAATCTAATCATATGGAAAAATATTAAGTGCAGTAGGATGCGCTAATATAATAAAAATGACCTACTACCTACATTAATGTACTTATTTAGTGCCATACCAATCAAATTCCCGAGAAATTATTTTAAAGATCTAGAAAAAAATATTAACAAAGTTCATCTGGAAGAACAAAAGGTAAAGTATTTCAAGAGAATTGATGAAAAAAAAAAGTACAAATGAAAATGGCCTCACTGTGCCAGATGCAAAACTATTATAAAGCAGTGGTTATTAAAACAATTTTGGTCTAGCTAAGAAATAGAATAGTCAGTTAGTGAAATAGATTAAGTTCACAGGACAAAGTAGTCAATGACTATAGTAATTTAATGTTTGAAAAACTCAAAAGACCTCAGCTTTGGGGAAAAGAAACCAGTATTTGACAAAAACTGTTGGGAAAATTAGAAACTAGTATGGCAGAAACTAGGCATTGCCCACATCTAAAACTGTATACTAATACAGGGTAAGAATGAGTTCATAATTTAAAGATAAAGAGTGATATTATAAGCAAATTAGAAGAACAAAGGATAGTTTACTCTCAGATCTGTGGAGAAGGTATTTGTGACCAAAGAAGAACTGGAGTTCATTATTGAACACAAATCAGATAATTTTGATTATATTAAGTTAAAAAGAAGATTAGAAGGGAAGTGATAAACTGAGAAATATTTTTACATTCTGATAAAGGCCTTATTTATAATATATATATAGAATTGACTGAAATTTGTAGAATTCAAGGTATTATTCAATTGACAAAGGGTCAGAGGATATGAACACAAAATTTTCAAATAAAAAAAAATTAAACTATTTCTAGTCATATGAAAAAGTACTCTAAATCACTAATGATCAGAGAAATACAAATTAAGACAACTCTGGAGTACCATTACACATCTCTCAGATTATCTAAACAGACAGGAAAAAAAATTAATGATGAATGTTGGAGGGGATTTGGGAAAACTGGGACACTAATACATGGTTGGTGGAGTTGTGGACTTATTCAACCATTTTGGAGAGCAATTTGGAACTATATCCAAAGAGCAATTTGTAACTATATCCAAAGGGCTATATCCAAATTATACCTGAAAATTTCCCTACCCTTTGATCCAGTAGTGTTTCTACTAGGCTTATATCCAAAGTTATTAAAGGAAGGAAAGGGACCCACATGTGCAAAAATGTTTGTGTCAGCCCTTATTTTAGGGACAAAAAACTGGAAACTGGGTGGATGCCCAACAATTGGAGAATGGCTGAATAAGTTATGGTATATGGTATATAAGTTATGGAATGTTATTGTTACATAAGAAATGATCAGCAAGATAATTTCAGAGAGGTCTGGAGAGACTTACAAGAGATCATTGTACATGAGAACAACTAGATTATATGATCATTTTTGTTATACGTGGTTCTTTTCAACAATGAGATGATTCAAGCCACTTCCAATGATCTTGTCATGATGACAGACAATCTATACCCAAAACGAGGACCATTGCAACTGAGGGTGGATCACAAAAGAGCATTTTCATTCTTTTTGTTGTTGTTTCCTTGGATTTTATTTTGGCTCATTTCTTCCTTTTTGATGTGATTTTTCTTCTGCAGAAAAATAATTATATAAATATGTGTACATATATTAGATTTAACATTTTTTGCAATGTTTAACATATATTGGATTACTTGCCATCTAGGGGAGGGAGTGGGGGAAACAGAAAATTGGAACACAAGGTTTTGCAAGGGTCAGGGTTGAAAAATTATCCATGCATATGCTTTGAAAATAAAAAGCTTTAATAAAAAAAAATAAAGAAAATGAGCAGGAAAAAACAAGAATTCTTTAGGCAGCAAAAAAGGAAAGAAATGTATGGCAAGTAGTAGAAGACAATAACACTATTTTTTTTTAGCTTGGCCTGTTTTCTTCCTTTGATTAACTTATGAATGTGATTATGGGAATGAGATAGAATTTGTACTCCCAGTTTCCAGGTAGTTCCTTTGTGCATTCCTTGGCAAAGCCTCTTTAATGGATTTTGATGATACAAGATCAGCCTAAGAAAGTAAATGAAATTGTAAATGAGAATTTCAAATCTTGAGTAGGATGGTTTTGTTTAGATTTAGCCTTAAATTTGAGAACTATATACAATAAACTTTATCTTAATCTTAGAGTATTATGCTCAACTTTTGTTAGACAGTCTTTAGGTAGATGAGACAGATCACTGTCCTCAAGAACAGAGTTATCAATCTGCTTTTGGAGAAAAGAAATCAAAGGAAAAATATAACTCAGGAAAAAGTTTATAGCTTATCCTGTGGGAGTATAAATGACCATCAAGTTTCCTTGAAGAGATGGACCCCTTAATTAAATAGCTATGAGAAACTTTTCAACTATGAAATCAGCATAAAGTTTTGACTAGCTTATCTTAATTTATCTTATTTATGTCTTTGCATCATATAAATAACCTACTAAAGGATTAAACAATTATCTATTCTTCATGACCTTACAATTTTAACAAAACATAAATCAAGTACTTCAAGTAAATAATCTTTAATAACCCTTTTAGTCTTGGACATCTGTAATCAAAAAGGTTTAAAAAAATGAACAAGGGGAGGGGGGGAGAGAGGGGCGGAGCCAAGATGGTGGAGAATGCACACGTGATGTTCTAAGCTCCTCTCATGACCTCATGACCAATTATTAAATTCAGCCTCAAAAGTAGCACTTGGCTGGTAAAACCCACGAGGATTAGAAGTACAACTCACCAGCCAAAGATAATCTGGAAAATCACCAGGAAAGGTTTATCCTGAAGGGTGGGAACAGAACAGCCCAGGCAGGGAAAAAGGAAAGGCTAGCTCATGGGAAAGGGAGTGTCCTCTGAGGTTAGAAAATTACAGAGGCAACTCTGGTATAAGCTGACTGCTGGGCCTTGATTACATAGCAGTAAAGATACAAAAGCAGCAGAGAAATTAAAGCCAAAGGCAGAAAGTACGCTAAAAAACGCCAGAACCAAACAGGATCTGGCTACACCCACCCAAAACCAGAAGTAAGGGACTCAGTGCAGACTGTAACACAGCTCTGCAGCCACATTCTGCTTGCTTGGGGCAGTTACAAATTTGCTCAGCAGCAAAAGAACTTGGAATGCAGCCAAGAATAAACTATCCAGGCAAGCTGAGCATGTTCTTCCAGGGAAGAAGATGGACATTTAATGAAAGAGATGAATTCCTTTTGATTCTAAAGAAAAAACCAGAACTAAACAAAAAAATTGATCTCCAACCATGGGACTCAAGAGAAACAGAAAAGGTAAAAGAAGCTTTTGAGAATTGTATTTCTGTTGTGGATATACATAAAAACTACATGTATAATTTGATTTTATGGATATAACATAAAAAAGGGAAGTAGAAATGAAAAGGGGTGAATGCCACAAAAAGGGGAAATGGGAGATAACAAGAGGGAAACTATATCCCACAAAGAGGGAAAGGAAACCTATCATATCTGAGGGAATTTAGAGAGGGGGAGGAACATTGTGTGAATCTTACTCTCAGATTGGCTCAAAGAGAAAATAAGTGACATATTCGTTTTACAGAGAATCTTCTCTCACATCATTAAAAAGGGGGAGAGAAAAGGGGGAAAAGGAAGAGAGTAATAAGGGAAGGGTACAAGAAAGGGAAAGGGATTCAAAGAAGGGAGGGAGGGATGCTAAAGAGAGGGAGCATCATGATACAAGTGGGGCCGATAAGTTTAAAACTGGGAAAGAGGGTTGGGGGGACAAGAAAAAGAAAAGCATAATCTGGGGATAATAAGATGGCAGGAAATACAGAATTAGTCATTTTAACCATAAATGTGAAAAGGATGAACTCTCCAATAAAGCAGAGGCAGATAGCAGACTGGATCAAAAGTCAGAACCCTATAATATGTTATTTATAGGAAACACATTTAAAGCAGGGAGATACATCTGGAGTAAAGATAAAAAGGGTGGAGCAGAATCTCTTATGCTTCAGGTGAAACCAAAGAAGCAAAGGTAGCCATACTTATCTCAGAACAAGCAAAACAAAAATTGATCTAATTAAAAGAGATAAGGAAGGAAACTATAACTTGGTAAAGGGTAGCATTAGACAATGAAGCAATATCAATACTAAGCATATATGCACCAAGTGGTATAGCTCTAAGTTCCTAAAGGAGAAGTTAAGAGAGTTGCAAGAAGAAATAGATAGCAAAACTGTAATAGTGGGAGATCTCAACCTTGCACTCTCAAAATTAGACAAATCAAACCACAAAACAAATAAGAAAAAAAAAAATCAAAGAGGCAAATATAATATTAGAAAAATTAGGTATGATAGATCTCTGAAGAAAACTGAATGGAGACAGAAAGGAATATATTTTCTTCTAAGCAGTTCATGGAACCTACACAAAAATTGACCATATGTTAGGACATAAAGACGTCAAAATTAAATGCAGGAAGGCAGAAATTGTAAATGCTTTCTTTTCAGATCATGATGCAATAAAAACTACATGCAACAAAAAGTTAGGGGTAAATAGACAAAAAAGTAATTGGAAACTAAACAATCTCATCTTAAAGAATGATTGGCTGAAACAGCAAATTATAGACACAATTAATAATTTCACTCAAGATAATGACAATGATGAGACATCATACCAAAATGTGTGGGATGCAGCCAAAGTGATAATAAGGGGGAATTTTATATCCTTAGAGATTTACTTGAATAAAATCCAGAAAGAGAAGATCAATGCATTGAGCTTGCAACTTAAAAAGCTAGAAAAAGATCAAATTAAACCCCCCCCCCCAAACAAATACTAAAAGGAGAAATTAATGATACTGAAAATAAAAAAATAAAATAAATAAAAAAAAAACTATTGAACTAATAAATAAAACTAAGAGTTGGGTTTATGAAAAAAACAATAAAATAGATAAACCTTTGGTAAATCTGATTAGAAAAAGGAGAGAGGAAAATCAAATTAGTAGTCTTAAAAACGAAAAGGGAGAACTTTCCACCAATGAAGAGGAAATTAAAGAAATAATAAGGAGTTACTTTGCCCAACTTTATGCCAATAAATTTGATAACCTAAGTGAAATGGATGAAATTTCCTCCAAAAATATAGGCTTCTCAGATTAACAGAGGAGGAAGTAAATTGCTTAAATAGTCCCATTTTAGAAAAAGAAATAGAACAAGTTATTAATCAACTCCCTAAGAAAAAAATTCCCAGGACCTTATTGATTTACATGTGAATTCTACCAAACATTTAGAGAACAATTACCCCCAATACTATATAAACTATTTGAAAAATAGGGAATGAAGGAGTCCTACAAATGTCCTTTTATGACACAGACATGGTACTGATATCTAAACCAGGTAGATTGAAAATAGAGAAAGAAAATTATAGACCAAACTCCCTAATGAATATTGATCCTAAAATCTTAAATTAGATATTAGCAAAAAGACTACAGAAAATCATCCCCAGGATAATAAATCATGATCAAGTAGGATTTATACCAGGAATGCAAGGCTGGTTCTGTATTAGGAAAACTATCAGTATAATTGGCCATATTAATAACCAAATTAACAAAAACCATATTATCATCTCAATAGAGTCAGAAAAAGCATTTGATAAAATCCAATATTGATTCCTATTAAAAACACTTGAGAACATAGGAATAAATGGACTTTTCCTTAAAATAATCAGTAGCATCTATATAAAACCTTCAGTAAGTATCATATATAATAGGGACAAACTCTAACCATTCCCAATAAGATCAGGAGTGAAACAAGGTTGCCCACTATCACTGTTACTATTCAATATTGTATTAGAAATGATAGTTTTGGAGATAAGAGTTGAGAAAGAGATGAAAGGAATTAGAGTAGGCAATGAGGAGACCAAATAATTACTCTTTTTTGATGATATGATGGCATACTTACAGAACCCCAGAGATTCTACTAAAAAGTTATTAGAAATAATCCACAACTTCAGCAAAGTTGCAAGATACAAAATAAACTCACACAATTCATCAGCATTCTTATATATCACTAACAAAACCCAACAGTCAGAGTTACAAAGATAACTTCCATTTAAAGTAACTACTGACAGTGTAAAATACTTCGGAATCTATCTGCCAAGGGAAAATCAGAAACTTTAAGAACAAAACTACAAACACTTTACACACAAATTATCTGTTCTAACCAATTGGGATAGAATGAGCAAATATAATAAAGATGAAAATACTACTACCTAAACTGATCTATTTGTTTAGCACTATACCAATCAGACTCCTAAAAAACTATTTAGTGATCTAGAAAAAATAACAACAAAGTTCATATGGAAAAACAAAAGGTCAAGAATTTCAAGGGAATTAATGAAAAAAAAAAGCAAATGAAGGTGGCCTAACTGTACTAGATCTAACATTATATTATAAAGCAACAGTTACCAAAACCGTTTGGTATTGGCTAAGAAATAGACTAGTTGATCAGTGGAATAGATTAGATTCAAAGGACAAAACAGTCAGTGACTTTAATACTCTAGTGTTTGACAAACCCAAAGACCCCAGCTTTTCAGATAAGAACTCACTGTTTGACAAAAATTGCTGGGAAAGTTGGAAACTAGTATGGCAGAAACTAGACATTATCCCACTCTTAACACTGTACACTCAAGATAAGGTCAAAATAAGTTCATGACCTAGGCATAAACAATGAGATTATAAATAAATTGGAAGAGCATAGGATAGATTACCTCTCAGACCTTTGAAAGAGGAAGGGTTTTATGACCAAAGAAGAACTAGAGATCAATACTGATCACAAAATAGAAAAATTTGGTTATATCAAATTGAAAAGTTTTTGTACAAACAAAACCAATGCAAACAAGATTAGAAGGGAAGCAATAAACTGGGAAAACCTTTTTACAGTCAAAGGTTGTGATAAAGGCCTCGTTTCCAATATATATATATATAAAGAATTGACTCTTATTTATAAGAAATCAAGCTATTCTCCAATTGATAAATGGTCAAAGGATATGAACAGAAACTTGTCAGATGAAGAAATTGAAACTATTTCTAGCAAATGAAAAGATGCTCCAAGTCATTTTTAATCACAGAAATGCAAATTAAAACAACTCTGAGCTATCACTACATACCTGACAGATTGGATAGAATGACAGGGAAAGATAATTTGAAATGTTGGAGGGAATGTGGGAAAACAGGGACACTGATACATTGTTGGTGGAACTGTGAATACATCCAGCCATTCTGGAGAATGATTTGGAACTATGCTCAAAAAGTTATCAAACTGTGCATACCCTTTGATCCAGCAGTGTTTCTAGTGGGCTTATATCCCAAAGATATCTTTAAAAAGGGAAAGGGTCCTGTATGTGCAAGAATGTTTGTGGCAGCCCTCTTTTAGTGGCCCAAAACTAGAAACTGAGTGAATGTTCATCAATTGGAGAATGGCTGAATAAATTGTGGTATACGTATATTATGCAATATTATTTTTCAATAAGAAATGACCAGGACTTCCGGCCAAGATGGGACTTCTGGCCAAGATGGTGGAGAGGAGGCACACTGCTGTGTAACCTCCACGTTTTTCTCTCACTATCCATTTCATTTCATGCCTCTGAATTAATGCTCGACTGAAAAAAAAAAACATACAATTAGTTACCAAGAGAAACCATCCTTGAGACTCGTCAAGAAAGGTCTGTTTTTGCGCGAGGGCAGGGACGGTTATTAGATTGGAGGCAAGCTGCGGGCAACAGCGGCAGCGAGAGCACGGAAGGTAAATCAGAGCCGAGCAGAGTGGAGAGGGGGTGGGGCGTGATTGAAGCCGTCTCTGCGGGGAGAGCTTTGCTACAGGATTAGATACTTTGCTCCGGCAGCAAGTCAGCAGCCCAGCAGAGAAGCTAAAAACACCGAGGGTGAAGAATACAACCCCAAACAGCTGGAGTCTCTCGGGACCTGGCCACCCCTCCCCCACAGTGTCTCAGCACGCTCTCGGATCTCAGAGCGCAAGTGCCGTAGCACAGTAGGACCTGTGCCTCACGGCTACCCTGCCCCTCCCCCAAAGAAAGCAGCCTCCATTCAAGGGTTTTTTTCTTCTGTTTCTTTGATAGTTTGTCTTTGATTATTAGACAGAATGAGCAAGAAACTGAAGAAGACTTTAACCCTTGACAGCTTCTATACAGATAAAGAGCAGACTCCAAATCCTGAGGAGACTAAAAACAAACAGTCCCCAGGTGAATCCCCAAAGGAGGAGATCATATGTTCCTCAGCACAGATGAATCTCATGGAGGAAATTAAAAAGACTCTCACAAAGGAGCTAGAAGAAAAATGGGAAAAGGAGAGGGAGGCTTGGCAAAAGGAGAGGGAGGCTTGGCAAAAGAGCCTGGAGAACTCAGTTAAAGAGAGAGTGGATAAAGAAACCAAATCCTTGAAAAATAGGATTGGTGAACTGGAAAACAAAATTGGCGAAATGGAAAAAAATTCCATAGAACAAAAGAACTCAATTGGACAATTAGAAAAAGATCTTAAAAAAGTGAGTGAAGAAAATACTTCACTGAAAATCAGGGTTGAACAATTGGAATTGAATGACTCGAGGAGACAAGAAGAATCAGTCAAGCAAATCCAAAAAAATCAAACAATGGAAAAGAATGTGAAATATCTTCTGGGGAAGACAACAGACCTGGAAAACAGATCCAGGAGAGACAACCTGAGAATCATCGGACTCCCAGAAAAGTATGATGAAAAAAAGAGCCTGGACATTATTTTCCAGGAAATTATCAAAGAGAACTGCCCAGAAGTCATAGAAACAGAGGGTAAAATAGACATTGAAAGAATTCATCGATCCCCTACTGAAAGGGATCCTAAAATCAAAACACCAAGAAATATAGTGGCCAAATGCCAGAACCCTCAGACAAAGGAAAAAATACTGCAAGCAGCTAGAAAAACCCAATTCAAGTATCGAGGAGCCACAATATGGATCACCCAGGATCTGGCAGCATCCACATTAAAGGATCGAAGGGCCTGGAATATGATATTCCGAAAGGCTAAGGAACTTGGGATACAACCAAAAATAACTTACCCAGCAAGATTGAGCATCTTTTTCCAGGGAAGAAGATGGACATTCAACGAAGTAAGCGAATTTCATCTATTTCTGATGAAAAAGCCAGAACTTAACAAAAAGTTTGATCTACAAATATAGAACTCAAGAGAAATCTAAAAAGGTAAAGATTAATCTTGGGAACTATATTTCAACTATATAGATGTATAAAGAATACATGTATACGTTGTTCTAGAAACTAGATGTGGAAAGGACATTGTACCAGAAAAAGGGGAGAGTGGGGGTACTACATTTCATGAAGAGGCAAAGAAAACCTATTATATCTGAGAGAAAGAATGGAGAGGGATGAATATAGTGAGTATTTTACTGCTTTCAGAATTGGTTTTAAGAGAAAAATTTTAGACATATTCAATCTATGGTGAAACTTCTCCCACCTCATTGAAAAGTGAGAAGGGAAAAGTGAAAAGGGAAGTAATAAGCTAAGCGGAAGGGAATACAGAAACTGGGAGGGAAAGGGGTAAGATAGAGAGAGGAACTCTAAGGGCAAGGGGAGGGATACTAAAAAAGGGAGGGCTGTGAGAAGCAAGTGGTGCTCACAAGCTTAATACTGGGAATGGGGGGAAGGGGGTAAGAAGGGAGAAAAGCATAAACCGGGGTTAACAAGATGGCAAGTAATACAGAAATGGTCATTTTAACCATAAATGTGAACGGGGTAAACTCCTCCATAAAGAGGAAGCGGTTAGCAGAATGGATTAAAAGCCAGAATCCTACAATATGTTGTTTACAGGAAACACACCTGAAGCGGGGAGATACATGCAGGTTAAAGGTAAAAGGTTGGAGCAAAATCTACTATGCTTCAGGTGAAGTCAAAAAAGCGGGGGTAGTCATCCTGATCTCAGAACAAGCTAAAGCAAAAATTGATCTATATCTTGCTAAAGGGCAGTATATCTTGCTAAAGGGTAGCATGGATAATGAAGCACTATCTATATTAAACATATATGCACCAAGTGGTGTAGCATCTAAATTCTTAAAAGAGAAATTAAGAGAGCTGCAAGAAGAAATAGACAGTAAAACTATAATAGTGGGAGATCTTAACCTTGCACTCTCAGAATTAGATAAATCAAACCACAAAATAAATAAGAAAGAAGTCAAAGAGGTAAATAGAATACTAGAAAAGTTAGATATGATAGATCTCTGGAGAAAATGTAATGGGGACAGAAAGGAGTACACCTTCTTTTCAGCAGTTCGTGGAACTTATACAAAAATTGACCATATATTAGGATATAAAAACCTCAAACTCAAATGCAGTAAGGCAGAAATAGTGAATGCATCCTTTTCAGACCACAATGCATTGAAAGTTACATTCAATAAAAAGTCACGGGAAAGTAGACCAAAAAATAATTGGAAACTAAATAATCTATACTAAAGAATGATTGGGTGAAACAGCAAATTATAGACATAATTAATAACTTCATCCAAGAAAGCGATAATAATGAGACATCATACCAAAATGTATGGGATGCAGCCAAAGCGGTAATAAGGGGAAATCTCATATCTCTAGAGGCCTATTAGTATAAAATAGAGAAAGAGAAGGTCAATGAATTGGGCTTGCAACTAAAAATGCTAGAAAAGGAACAAATTAAAAACCCCCAGTCAAACACTAAACTTGAAATTTGAAAAATAAAAGGAGAGATCAATAAAATTGAAAGTAAAAAAAAACTATTGAATTAATTAATAAAACAAAGAGTTGGTTCTATGAAAAAAACAACAAAATAGACAAACCCTTAGTAAATCTGATTTAAAAAAGGAAAGAGGAAAATCAAATTGTTAGTCTTAAAAATGAGAAGGGAGAACTCACCACTAACAAAGAGGAAATTAGAACAATAAATAGGAGTTACTTTGCCCAACTTTACGCCAATAAATTCGACAACTTTATTTCCAATAAATAGAAGAATACCTCCAAAAATATAGCTTGTCTAAACTAACAGAGGAAGAAGTAAATATCCTAAACACTCCCATCTCAGAAAAAGAAATAGAACAAACTATCAATCAACTCCCTAAGAAAAAATGCCCAGGACCAGATGGATTTACATCTGAATTCTATCAAACATTTAAAGATCAATTAACTCCAATGCTAAATAAACTATTTGAAAAAGTAGGGATTGAAGGAGTCCTACCAAACTCCTTTTATGACACAGACATGGTACTGATACCTAAACCAGGTAGGCTGAAAACAGAAAGAAAATTATAGACCAATCTCCCTAATGAATATTGATGCTAAAATCTTAAATAAAATATTAGCAAAAAAATTACAGAAAATCATCCCCAGAATAATACACTATGACCAAGTAAGATTTATACCAGGAATGCAAGGCTGGTTCAATATTAGGAAAACTATTAGCATAATTGACTATATCAATAACCAACCAAACAAAAACCATATGATCATCTCAATAGATGCAGAAAAAGCATTTGATAAAATCCAACAGCCATTCCTAATAAAAACACTTGAGAGCATAGGAATAAAAGGACTTTTCCTTAAAATAGTCAGGAGCATATATTTAATACCTTCAGTAAGCATCATATGCAATGAGGAAAAACTGGAACCTTTCCCAGTAAGATCTGGAGTGAAGCAAGGTTGCCCACTATCACCATTATTATTCAATATTGTATTAGAAACACTAGCCTCTGCAATAAGAGTCAAGAAAGAGATTAAAGGAATTAGAGAAGGCAATGAGGAAACCAAACTATCACTCTTTGCAGATGATATGATGGTATACCTAGAGAACCCCAGAGATTCTACTAAAAAGCAATTAGAAATAATTCATAATTTTAGCCACTAAAATAATTAATAATAATAATAATAATAATAATTAATAATTTTAGCTACTTTGGTAGCTGGCTACAAAGATAAATCCCCATAAATCCTCAGCATTTTTATACACCACCAACAAAATTCAAGAGCAAGAGATACAAAGAGAAATTCCATTCAAAATAACTGTTGATAGCATAAAATATTTGGGGATCTATCTACCAAAGGAAAGTCAGGAATTATTTGAGCAAAATTACAAAAAAGTTTCCACACAAATAAAGTCAGACTTAAATAATTGGAAAAATATTAAGTGCTCTTGGATAGGCCGAGCAAATATAATAAAGATGACAATACTCCCTAAACTAATCTATTTATTTAGTGCTATACCAATCAGACTTCCAAGAAAATATTTTAATGATCTAGAAAAAATAACAACAAAATTCATATGGAACAATAAAAAGTCGCGAATCTCAAGGGAATTAATGAAAAAAAAATCAAATGAAGGTGGCCTAGCTGTACCTGATCTAAAATTATATTATGAAGCAGCAGTCACCAAAACCATTTGGTATTAGCTAAGAAATAGATTAGTTGATCAGTGGAAAAGGTTAGGTTCACAAGACAGAATAGTCAACTATAGCAATCTAGTGTTTGACAAACCCAAAGATTCTAAATTTTAGGATAAGATTTCATTATTTGACAAAAACTGCTGGGATAACTGGAAATTAGTATGGCAGAAATTAGGCAAGGACCCACAGTTATCACCATATACCAAGATAAGATCAAAATGGGTCCATGATCTAGGCATAAAGAACGAGATTATAAATAAATTAGAGGAACATGGGATAGTTTATCTCTCAGACTTGTGGAGGAGAAAGAAATTTGTGACCAAAGATGAACTAGAGACCATTAATGATCACAAAATAGAAAATTTTGATTATATCAAATTAAAAAGCCTTTGTACAAACAGAACGAATGCAAACAAGATTAGTAGGGAAGCAACAAACTGTGAAAACATCTTTACAATTAAAGGTTCTGATAAAGGCCTCATTTCCAAAATATATAGGGAACTGACTCAAATTTATAAAAAATCAAGCCATTCTCCAATTGATAAATGGTCAAAGGATATGAACAGACAATTTTCAGATGATGAAATTGAAACTATTACCACTTACATGAAAGAGTGTTCCAAATCACTATTGATCAGAGAAATGCAAATTAAGACAACTCTGAGATATCACTACACACCTGTCAGATTGGCTAAGATGACAGGAAAAAATAATGATGAATGTTGGAGGGGATGCGGGAAAACGGGGACACTGATGCATTGTTGGTGGAGTTGTGAACGAATCCAACCATTCTGGAGAGCAATCTGGAATTATGCCCAAAAAGTTATCAAATTGTGCATACCCTTTGATCCAGCAGTGTTTCTATTGGGCTTATACCCCAAAGAGATACTAAAAAAAGGAAAGGGACCTGTATGTGCCAAAATGTTGGTAGCAGCCCTGTTTGTAGTGGCTAGAAACTGGAAATTGAATGGATGCCCATCAATTGGAGAATGGCTGGGTAAATTGTGGTATATGAATGTTATGGAATATTATTGTTCTGTAAGAAATGTCCAACAGGATGAATACAGAGAGGCTTGGAGAGAACTACATGGACTGATGCTAAGTGAGATGAGCAGAACCAGGAGATCATTATACACTTCGACAACGATATTGCATGAGGATGTATTCTCATGGAAGTGGATTTCTATGACAAAGAGACCTAACTGAGTTTCAATGGATAAATGATGGACAGAAACAGCTACACCCAAAGAAGGAACACTGGGAAACGAATGTGAACTATTTACATTTTTGATTTTCTTCCCTAGTTATTTTTACCTTCTGAATCCAATTCTCCCTGTGCAACAGGAAAACTGTTTGGTTCTGCAAATATGTATTATATCTAGGATATACTGCAACATATTTAACATATATAGGACTGCTTGCCATCTTGGGGGGTGGGTAGAGGGAGGGAGGGGAAAAAACGAAACATAAGCAAGTGCAAGGGATAATGTTGTAAAAAATTACCCTGGCATAGATTCTGTCAATACAAAGTTATTTTTAAATAAAATAAAATTAAAAAAAAAAAGATTCAATGTTGAAAAATCATGCATATGTTTTGAAAATAAAAAGTTGTAATAAAAAACAATAAAAACTTAAAAAAAGAAAAAAGAAATGACAAGCAGGATGATTTCAGAAAGGCCTGGAGAAACTTACATGAACTGATGCTGAGTGAAATGAGCAGGACCAGGAGATCATTATATACTTCAACAACAGTATTATATGATGATCAATTCTGATGGACATGGACATGGCCATCTCTAGCAATGAGATTAACCAAGTTAGTTCCAATCGAGCAGTAATGAATTGAACCAGATACACCCAGCAAAAGAACTTTGGGAGATGACTATGAAACATTACATAGAATTCTGCATCCCTATATTTTTGTCCACCTGGGTTTTTTATTTCCTTCTCAGGCCAATAGTACACTATTTCAAAGTCTGATTCTTTTTATACAGCAAAATAACTGTTTAGACATGTATACTTATATTTTATTTAATTTATACTTTAACAAATTTAATATGTATTGGTCAACCTGCCATGGAGGGGAGGGGGTGGAAGGAAGGAGGGGAAAAATTGGAACAAAAGGTTTGGCAATTGTCAATGCTGTAAAATTATCCATGCATATAAATTGTAAATAAAAAGTATAATAAAAAAAATTTAAAATGAACAGTTACCTGACCTGAGATCAAAGAGCATATTCCAAGTCTCTATGAAATAACCTAAAGATCAAACTCATATTCTTTCAACAAAACCCAAACCTATAATGGAGAACTCCCTCCCTCTTTTCAGTATTTTGGAGATCTGAGTGCAAGGTTGACACAATTTGCTGAGGCCTGGTGGTCAAGAAGTGACATCATTCTGTGCTTTAAAATAATTATGTACGAGACTTCTGGCCAAGATGGTGGAGAGGAGGCACAGAGCTGTGTAACTCCCGGTTTTCTCGCACTATCCATTTCATTACAAGCCTCTGAATTAATGCTTGACTGAAAAAAAAAAAAAAAAACCCACAAATAGTTACCAAGAGAAGCCATCCTTGAGATTCGCCAAGAAAGGTCTGTTTTTACTGGAGGGCTGGGACAGTTTTAGATCGGGGTGCAGGCGGCGGGCAGCGGCAGTGAGAGCACGGGAGCAGACCGGAGAGGGGGTGGGGAGTGATCACAGCCTTCTCTGCGGGGAGAGCTTCGCTACAGGACTGGATACTTTGCTCTGGCAGCAAGTCAGCAGCCCAGCAGAGAAGCTAAAAACACCTGGGGTGAAGAATACAACCCCAAACAACTGGAGTCTCTTGGGACCTGGCCACCCCTCCCCCACAGTGTCATAGCACGCTCTGGGATCTCGGAGCGCAGGCGCACCATAGTAGGGCTAGTGCCTCACTGCTGCCCCCCGCAGTCTGTAGAGGAAGCTCGGTAACACCATCAAGTCCCTCCCCCAAAGAAAGACTCCAGTTTTTTCTTTTTTTCTTTGCTAGTTTGTCTTTGATTATTAGACAGAATGAGCAAGAAACTGAAGAGGACTTCAACCCTTGACAGCTTCTATACAGATAGAGAGCAGACTCTAAATCCTGAGGAGACTAAAAACAGACAGTCTCCAGGTGAATCCCCAAAGGAGGAGATCATCTGTTCCTCAGCACAGATGAATCTCATGGAGGAAATTAAAAAGGCTCTCACAAGGGATCTAGAAGAAAAATGGGAAAAGGAGAGGGAGGCTTGGCAAAAGGAGAGAGAGGCTTGGCAAAAGAGCCTGGAGAAGTCATCCCACTCATTCAAAGAGAGACTGGAGAAAGAAATAAAATCCTTGAAAAATAGGATTGGTGAACTGGAAACAGAAAATAGCTCTCTAAAAAACAAAATTGGTGAAATGGAAAAAAATTCCACAGAACAAAAGAACTCAATGGGCCAATTAGAAAAAGATTTTTAAAAAGTGAGTGAAGAAAATACTTCACTGAAAATCAGAATTGAACAATTGGAAGTGAATGACTCAAGGAGACAAGAAGAATCAGTCAAGCAAATCCAAAAAAAATCAAACAATGGAAAAGAATGTGAAATACCTTCTGGAGAAGACAACAGACCTGGAAAACAGATCCAGGAGAGACAATCTGAGAATCATTGGACTCCCAGAAAAGCATGATGAAAAAAAGAGCCTGGACACTATTTTCCAGGGAATTATCAAAGAGAACTGCCCAGAAGTCATAGGAACAGAGGAAAAAATAAACATTGAAAGAATTCATCGATCACCCACTGAAAGGGATCCTAAAATCAAAACACCAAGGAATATAGTAGCCAAATGACAGAACCCTCAGATGAAGGAAAAAATATTGCAAGCTGCTAGAAAAACCAAATTCAAGTATCAAGGAGCCACAATAAGGATCACTCAGGATCTGGCAGCATCCGCACTATAAGATCGAAGGGCCGGGAATATGATATTTCAAAAGGCTAAGGAACTTGGTATGCAACGAAAAATAACTTACCCAGCTAGAATGAGCATCTTTTTCCAGGGAAGAAGATGGACATTCAACGAAGTAAGTGAATTTCACCTATTTTTGATGAAAAAGCCAGAACTTAACAAAAAGTTTGATCTACAAATATAGAACTCAAGAGAAATCTAAAAAGGTAAAGATTAATCTTGCGAACTATATTTCAACTATATAGATGTATAAAGAATACATGTATACCTTGTTCTAGAAACTCATGTGGAAAGGACATTGTACCAGAAAAAGGGTAAAGTGGGGGTAGTACATCTCATGAAGAGGCATAGGAAACCTATTATGTCTGAGAGAAAGAATGGAGGGGGATGAATGTAGTGGGTATCGTACTGCCTTCAGAATTGGCTTTAAGTGAAAAATCGTAGACATATTCAATCTATGGTGAAACTTCTCCCACCTCATTGAAAAGTGAGAAGGGAAAAGTGAAAAGGGAAGTAATAAGCTAAGCAGAAGGGAATACAGAAACTGGGAGGGAAAGGGGTAAGATAGGGGGAGGAACTCTAAGGCGGGGGGGGAGGAGGATACTAAAAAGGGAGAGCTGTGAGAAGCAAGTGGTGCTCACAAGCTTAAAACTGGGAAGGGGGGAAAGGGGAAAGAAGGGAGAAAAGTATAAACCGGGGTTAACAAGATGGCAAGTAATACAGAATTGGTCATTCTAACCATAAATGTGAACGAGGTAAACTCCCCCATAAAGAGGAAGCAGTTAGCAGAATGGATTAAAAGCCAGAATCCTACAATATGTTGTTTCTAGGAAACACAACTGAAGCGGGGAGATACATGCAGGTTAAAGGTAAAAGGTTGGAGCAAAATCTACTATGCTTCAGGTGAAGCCAAAAAAGCAGGGGTAGCCATCCTGATCTCAGATCAAGCTAAAGCAAAAATTGATCTAATTAAAAGAGATAAGGAAGGGCACTATATCTTGCTAAAGGGTAGCATGGATAATGAAGCACTATTTATATTAAACATGCTCATTTCACTTAGCATCAGTTCATGTAAGTCTCTCCAGTTATGAGGACATATTTTGATGGAAGTGAATTTCTTTGACAAAGAGATCTGAGTTTCAATTGATAAATGACGGACAGAAGCAGCTACACACAAAGAAAGAACACTGGGAAACGAATGTGAACTATCTGCATTTTTGTTTTTCTTCCTGGGTTATTTTTACCTTCTGAATCCAATTCTCTCTGTGCAACAAGAGATCTGTTCAGTTCTGCAAACATATATTGTATCTAGGATATACTGCAACATATCTAACATATATAAAACTGCTTGCCATCTAGGGGAGGGGGTGGAGGGAGGGAGGGGAAAAATCAGAACAGAAACGAGTACAAGGGATAATGTTGTAAAAAAAAATTACCCTGGCATGGATTCTGTCAACATAAAGTAATTATTAAATAAAAATTTAAATAAATAAATAAATGAATGAATCGAACAAAAATGAAATAGAAATAAATACATAAATGAATGAAATAAAATAATTATGTAGGAAATTGGGGGAGCCGTAAGAAAAGAGCAAGTTATATATTTGGGCTTCAATTAGGGCTCAGTTCCCTACTCTTAAATCTCAAATGATATAAATCTTTTTTATTTCAATAACAGCACAGTGACAATGCTCTTAATTTGTGATGTGGGAGACTATTATTCCATTATACCTGATAAAAACATCCCAGTGTCCATGTGGAGCCACTTTTGTTCCACCAAAATTATTGAGGAGGGCGACAAAAACTAGGCTAGTGTGCTGTGATTTGTAAAACATAGAAATAGGCTGAGAAATTTTCAAATCTAGCCAGTAAAATTACATGAAAGATAATTTAAAAGAGGAACAATAATCTCAATCACAACCCCAACAACAAGAAAAATACAGAAAGGAAATATGATCTCTCCCCAAACAAAAGACTTATCTTTTTAGAAAGAATATATAGAGACAACCGAAGAATTTTGGATTTCTCAGAAGTAAATGACAAGTTCCAAAATCTGAACACTATAAAATAATATAGAAGAATTGCTCAAAACTTAAGAAAATAGAAAGTGAACTAACAATTGAAATTAATTGATTGCCTGTAGAGAGAGAAAGCAAAGCAATATACCTTGAGCTCAAACTATAAGACATAGATGTTATTGCTTTTAACAATTCAATTCAGAAACAAGTTCTGCAACAAATTAGGAGAAATCTCTTTAATACAGAGGGGGAAATGAAATTCAAATGACACAAGACTATTCTGTACCTACCATAAAATGCATGAAGGAATGAAATAATATATTTCAAACAATGCATTTCCGGCTGTAGTGCAGTGAGACTTTGCAAATCTGAGTTTAACCTTTAATAATAATAAAAGAGCAGAGCAATAATAAAGAGGCATTTAAATTTTCCTAGAATGTTCAAACTTGTCAAGTTTATGTTGAAATCAAACTTGAAAAAAATGATTTGCTTCTCAAACACATTGTCCAGACAAATGTAGCATTTATAATCAGCAACAGTAACAAAATGACAGTAAAGAAAACAAGAGACACTTTCTAAATATAAACTAGGAAATAGGTGAAAGTTAAAGTCAGATGTAGGAGATAATGGAAAGGCAGACCAGGGAATAGCATATAAAGATGAAACAGTTTAATATTGTCATTTCTTGTTTTATGTTTTTGTTGTTGTTGTTGTTGTTATTGTTATTGTTTTTTTTTTTTTTTTAATGAAGTGTGAAAGTACATAAAAGGAGATCAGATGGAGAGGTAGTAATGAAGGGAAGGAGATCATTGTACAGTCCAAGGAATAGAACCTGTAGAGGAGTGGATGGATGAGGAGGAGACAGAAAAATTGAAAAGACTTTCCAGTGATGAATGCTTTTGTGAATGGAAAGACATATTCCATGAAGAAAAATGAGTACTTTGTGTTAAATATAGCTTGAGGAATTTGGTGCTTGTAAAAACACTTCTATGGGAAGGAGAAAGCTGGCACATCTGACAGTGAGTGACACCTTGAAGAATTAGAAGCTATAGACTCAGAAGAAATTTTGTGGCAAATGAAAAAAAAAAAAAAGAAGATTCAAATGAGATAGAAAGGAAGCAGATATAGATCAGTAGTGGGTTACACTGTGTGTGTGTGTGTGTGTGTGTGTGTGTGTGTGTGTGTGTGTGAATGGAGGCTATTTTTTCTACAATAAGTTAGTGCAAGAATCCTCAAACTATGGCCCACAGGCCAGATGCAACCCGCTGAGGATGTTTATGTGGCCTGCTGGGTTATGGCAAAATCAGACCGGAAGTGGCATTCGACCTTAACTTGTGTTAGCAATGCACACTTCTGGCACTGGGCTGAGGCAGCGGAAACAGAGTGTGAGGCAATGGAAAAGAGTGAGGAAAGAGCTGTATGTCTGATATGCCAGACATTATATTCTGTGTTCAAAGAATATAATTTGAGTCAACACTATGAAACTCACCATAAAGATAAATATGATTGGTTGGAGAAGTGAGAAAAGATAAAATATTAAAACTGAAAAATACATTGACAACTCAGCAAAATACTTTTGTAAAGCAGAAGCAACTAAATATTTCATCACTGTGAGCAAGTTTTCAAGTTGCCAAGCTAATAGCACACACTGGCAGACTATTCGTGGAGGGGGAATTTGTTAAAGAATGCCTTTCTTTCTGTTGCCAAAGATATGTGTCCAGAGAAGGTCAATTTATCTAGTACAGTGAGTCTTTCAGGACCTACAATTACACGGAGCATTGAAGAAATGGGAGACAATCTGCATCAGCATTTACAAAACTCCATTAAAAAAATTTCATATTTTTCCTTGGCACTTGACGAAAGCAATGATGTTCATAATTCTGCATAACTTGTAATTTTTATTTGTGGGACAAATGATTATTTTGAAATCATAGAAGAGCTTGCTGCACTGCAAAGCATCAAAGGAACAACTACAGGAGAGGGTATCTATGAAAAGGTTTGACAAACTATGAATGGTTTGGAGCTGGACTGGGCTAAACTAGCCATCATACAACTGATGGCGCTCCTAGCATGGTTGGCTCTAAGAAAGGAGTAATTCCTCACATTAACCAAGAGATGGACAAACATAACCATTCTCATCCAATAGCCATACACTGCCTCATCCACCAACAAGCACTGTGTAGTAAATCGCTGAAGTAGGACTCTATTATGAAAATTGTGGTATCTTATGTTAACTTCATTAGAGTTAATGCACTAAACCACAGACAATTCCAGGAATTTCTGTCTGAGCTAAATGTTGAATATGAAGATGTTCTATATCACACAGAAGTCCATTGGCTGAGTCAAGGGAGAGTTTTGAAACGTTTCTATGACTTACTTCCACAGATTACAACTTTTCTGCTTTCAAAAAAAAAAAAAAAAAAGAAGAAGAAGTACCAGAGCTCAATGATGCAGAATGGAAATGGCATCTTGCCTTTCTGACAAATGTAACAGAGCTACTCAACAATTTCAAGCAATTTCAAGGAAAGGGGAAGCTCATCTGTGATATGCAATCCCATGCCAAAGCATTTGAAGTAAAATTAGACCTCCTCATCAAACAAGTGAAGGAGGAAAACTTCTGCCATCTCCCCACAACTCAAAATCTGTTAGTAGAAAAAATGCTGATTTCATTCCCAAACAAAACATGTGTGGATTCACTGGAAAAATTGCAAAATGAGTTCCAATTTAGATTTAAAGAGTTTCATCTCCATGAACAGGACATACTGTTTTTCTGTAACCCATTTTCTATTGACATTGAAAATGTGGATACAATTTACCAAATGGAACTGGATGGACTGCAAAATTGTGACTCTCTGAAAGGTGCATTCAAGTCAAGCAGCCTTCATAATTTCTATGCATCTCTCCCCTCTGAGATATATCCTCATCTCAGGAACCATGCACTCAAAATGGCAACCATCTTTGGCAGCATTTATGTCTGTGAGCAGATTTTTTTCTAGAATGAAATATTTGAAATATCCTACCAGATCAAGAATAATGAATACACACTTGCATCACTTGTTACTACTAGAATGACAAATATGGAACCAGACATTGACCATCTCATTAGCCAAAAGCAGGCCCATAGTTCCCATTGAAATACTAGTAAGTTTGTTGTTTTAACTTTACTTCATTTTAAATATTATTTGTTCCCGTTTTCTTTCTTCACTTCAAAATAAGATATATACAGAGTGCATAGGAATTTGTTCATAGTTTTTACTATACTCCAGCCCTCCATAAGGGACAGTGAACTGGCCCCCTATTTAAAAAAGTTTGAGGACCCCTGGGTTAGTGTCATTTCTGTCATTTGCAGGAATTGTAATTGTTTGATGCGTGGCTGGTTGTTATCCTTTGTTGTTGAAGAGAACCAAAAAGACATTGCTATGTAGAGTCAAAAATAATGGCTGATCAGACCAGTACTAACTTACAATGATCTGCCAGGGATCGGACACAAGAAGTCTTTATAAACATTTGGGGTGGATTCTCTAACATTACATTTCACCTTTCTTCTGAGCCAATTCACTTCTGCTTTGCTTATAGGGCATGGTACCTTCTCTGATGAAGGCACAGCACGTACATTTTGCATGTAAATATAAAACTACATATACATATAAAGTAATTGTATTCAAATTGTAAAGCTCAAGCATGAGTAAAATAAAAAAAAAAAATGAGTATTAATAGCTTGAATCTGCAAACTTGGACTGTTTTCTCCAAGGGCTCATATGTAAAAGTGATTATCAAGAGGCCATGTTATTTTAATATAGTGTATAGATCATTTTATACAATGACACATTGATCAGGAATCATAACACGTAACCCAATAAATTTAAAGTTGAGAAAGTAGATCAAATATAACTAAGTGATCTGACTAAGTTTAAATATCATATAAAAGAAATAGGGGTATGGTACTAGAACTTATATCTTCAAATATTCAGTTCGACATAATGGATTGGACTAAAAGTCAGGACAACCATGTTTAATCTTGGCTACCCCACAAACTAACTCTGGATATATAACCTTATACCTCTTTGATTCTATTTCATTACTTGTGAAAAGGTGATAATATTACCTGTACTTTTTGTCAAACAAGGATGTTTGTCTATTTATTTATCTATCTATGTATCTATCTATAATCTATCTATCTATCTACTGATAGGCCTATAGATGTGCTTTAATTTCAACTCCACAGACATATAGATCTGGATGGATTAATAGATATAGATGGATAGCTTCATATACTGAAATACATACATATATACCAATCCTGCCTCTTGCCTAGCCCCTACAAATAATAGGATGATGCCTAGTTATCATCAGAGAAGTAATTTCTATGGAGGGGAGACTAACCATTTACACCAGTTGCTAACTTCTTTCAAACTATGAGATAGACAAGCCAAGAAATAAAGAAGGTATAGGTAGAGATGTCATATGTCAAGCAAGGCAAACCACTTCCAACATCTCCATGAAAACAATTCCTGATATCCCAGTGGAGATAGCCCAGAAATTTGTTAGGAATGGGGTGGGGAGCAATAATAAACATAGGGCATATATTAAAGCTTGGTTAATAGATACCCAGATCCATCTACATAACACTTATGGGCAATTCTGTAGATATAAACAGATTCATTCTTGTAGAAATGTAATTATAAGTAAAAAAAAAAAAAAAAAAAAAAGATGTCCTCATTTTTAAGGGTTCTTAAGGAAAGGTCCAGAGATGAAAATGAGACTATGATGAGATTTCAGCAGGTCTATAACTTGGTTGAAGAAAACAAATACATCTTAATTTTCACTAATCTCTAACCAAAATTTTGCATTTCTTTCAATTATTTTAAAACATGATTGTTAGACACACACACACACACACA
Source organism: Antechinus flavipes (assembly GCF_016432865.1). Classification (NCBI taxonomy): domain Eukaryota; kingdom Metazoa; phylum Chordata; class Mammalia; order Dasyuromorphia; family Dasyuridae; genus Antechinus; species Antechinus flavipes. The sequence goes on along the minus strand of NC_067399.1, from coordinate 126,788,171 downwards.
CACACACACACACACACACACACATACACACACTCACACAGACACTAATGTCTGATCTACTCTATCCTCATTTTCCAGGTAAGAAAACTGAGTAACAGGACTTTCTCAAAATCACATATATTAGGAGCAGTTGCAGAACTGAGACCGGAAACCTCAAAACCTAAGGTTCTTTCTATTTCACTAACTTAGCACTAACTTAGTTTTCAGGGCTTGATTAGAAAATGGCCTTGATATTTATGAGCAGAACCAAAGCAGATTTTTCAGGGGAAAAAAATGGAATCCTTATAAATGAATAATCTGAACAAGGTATTAGCAAAGTTTTAAGACAACTGGGCAGTATCCAGTGCAAACAGCCCCAATGTAATTACCAGATGATGAGGAAAAATCCCCAAAGTGGTAAACAGAAGGGAATTAGATGTGTTAACTTCTTGGGGAAGAGGGTCTGCTTATGACAATAGCAATAGCATTTACATATGCTCTTCCCACCTTCAATATTGCTACAGTACAGCCCAAAATTAAAGGGGAAAAAAAAAAAAAAAACTTTGCTCTTAGTGGATATTTTGATGTAGTCCTAATTAACGATTGGCATATCTCTATCCTCTTACTACTCAAGAGATGCCACAGAAACATGGCTATGATCAAAGTTTGGACTTGTGCAAAAATTGTATTTGACATTAAGTGGTAGTTCTTTCATTATTATTAATTTTAATGAAACTAGTCATTTTCCAGTTGACTGGTTTTATAACCGATGCGACTTTTCAGACTAATCCATGCTGAGAACAGGCAGTTGGAAACACTAAAGACCTATAATTTCTCCAAATTTCTTTCTGCCTTTCCTCCCTGCCCATCTTTTCTTACTCTACCAATACCCAACACACATACACACACACACACACACACACACACACACACACACTTTTTTCCCCTCTAAGTTGTTTCAATTTAAATTTCTTTCCCAATAAATTCACATTTGTAAAATTTTTATTTTTTATTTTCTTGTTTGCTTGTTTAAAAAAAAAAAAACTTAGTCCATTGAGGTTTATGTAGCAGCAGGTTAATATATTGCTATTAGCCCTTTATATTAAATATTCTGTAATTTATTGGTCAGGTAGAAAACATATTTCTTTTTGTAATTCAGTAAAATAATTGTATATAAATTCATCTTCTATAGACTTACTGAAATCATCTTAATTATGATTTGAGTAACAGAAAGAATGACAAAGATGATATATATACCATCCTGTTTCATTATGGAATTTTTTTCAGATGATAGATATATGCTGATATGTGTATATATGTATACACATACACACACACACACACATATATATATAGTGTATATATACTTACATACATATCTACAATAACCACCCAAATTTATGTAACATTGTAAACTTTACCAAGGGTATCTTTGTAATAACACCTGAAATCATAAAAAGAACATATGGATCCTTAACCTCGGAATTATGGCCAAAGTATACATCAGTCAACCATGAGAGAAATCTCCAAACCTGTTAAACAATGACATTTTGTATAGATTTTAAAATTGAAAATTTTAAACTAGACACTTACCATGATTTCCCTCCAGACTATTTAGAAGTTGAATTTACATGTTGTTGCCCCTTTAACATCTAAGTTTTTTTTTTTTTTAATTTTTATTTAATAATTACTTTATATTGACAGAATCCATGCCAGGGTAATTTTTTTTTTTACAACATTATCCCTTGCACTAGTTTCTGTTCCGATTTTTCCCATCCCTCCCTCCATCCCCTCCCCTAGATGGCAAGCAGTCCTATATATGTTGGATATGTTGTAGTATATCCTAGATACAATATATGTTTGCAGAACCAAACAGTTCTCTTGTTGCACAGGGAGAATTGGATTCAGAAGATATAAATAACCCGGGAAGAAAAACAAAAATGCAGATAGTTCACATTCTTTTCCCAGTATTCTTTCTTTGGGTATAGCTGCTTCTGTCCGTCATTTATCAATTGAAACTCAGTTAGGTCTCTTTGTCAAAGAAATCCACTTCCATCAAAATATGTCCTCATACAATATCGTTGTTGAAGTGTATAATGATCTCCTGGTTCTGCTCATTTCACTTAGCATCAGTTCATGTAAGTCTCACCAGTCCTCTCTGTATTCATCCTGCTGGTCATTTCTTACAGAACAATAATATTCCATAACATTCATATACCACAATTTACCCAGCCATTCTCCAATTGATGGGCATCCATTCATTTTCCAGTTTCTAGCCACTACAAATAGGGCTGCTACAAACATTTTAACATCTAAGTTTTTTGAGAGAAGAAATGATCATTACGTTTCTTTGGATCCCCAGAGCTTAGTATAATACGGCAAATTTAGCAAATATTTAATGAATGCCTCTTTGATTGATTGTTTCAAAGAATTACTGATTGAAGAGGTACAGGGATGCTAAACCCCCCGAGAAACAAATTTCACATTTTGGTTAAGTTTTTGGTTAGGCATTATTTTTTTGAAGCCATTTTTCACAAATATTCACTAAAGTGAAAGTAGATGAGGCTATCTTTTGCTGAGCAGTTTTCCCCTCCAACTACAGTCAGTATGTTCTCCTCATATGCTTGACAGTAAGCCTACATGCTATTGGCCTTTTTCATTTTACAGTTAATTTGAAGGCTTTCTTTGAAATAAAAATTATGTCGGTCATCACTACTTTTCAGCACAGAGAAGTGTTTGATAAAATCCCTGTAAGCAATCTAACTTCAGATAATGGGGGGGGCCAAGGTGAAGGGAGAATAGAAGAAATAATCATCCAGAAAATGACATTGAGTACCTTTTCAGCTTTGACAATATTGTGTTATTTAGAATTTAGTTAGTTGATAGTCCAACACATTTTGCTTTCATGTCACTAGATGTCTAATTGCTGTAATTTATAATTACAAATGGTAGTAGAATTTGGAAATGGAGAGTGGTATTCTAAAATGGCTAAATTTGAATCGCATTTCCTGTAAACCTTCAAAATGATTTTTTTAAAGCTATTTCCAGTGATCTGATGGCTGTATTTTTTTTTTTTTTGAGTTGTGATCCTTTGTAACTATGGGAATGTCAGCCTTAATAATACAGGACTTTAAGGTAATGTGATAGAAAGAACACTGGACTGGGTCATTCAATCAACAATCAATTATTAAGTATGAAATGTGTGGCCATGAGTCAGTCAATAAATGTTTATTAAAACTCTACTGTGTGGTAAGCACTCTGAATACTCTCCCTCAAACAAAAAGCAAAACGATTCCATCCCTTGAAGACCTCACAATTTAACTGAGGAGGGAAATATGAAAATATCTAAGTACTACAAGATATACACAGAGATATCAATTTATAACTGCTTCCTTTTATTATCTATCTGTCACTCTGTCTGTCTATCTACCTATCTATGTCAAGGAACCAGGGAATGTCCTTGGAGAAATAGGTTTAAAACTCAGTCTTGAAGGAACAAGAGAAACAAAGTCATGGATGTAATGAGCAAGTATTCAGGCATGGGGAACATCTAGTGAGAAGCTATAGGAATGGGAGATGGAATGCCAGGTGATTTACATTCTAATCTCATCTCTGGCAATAACTGGCTATGACCTTGGGTAATAATGAAATACATTTATGTTGTGATTTGTAAAACACTTTACATATAGTTTCTCTGCACATACATGTATTCTTCTTAAAGCAACTCTTTAAAGTAGCTATTATGACCCCCATTTTACAGGTGGGAAGAGAAACTCACAAAGCTAGTTATTTTTCCAAAGACTCAAATTCAAATCCATGGTCCCATCTAAGCCCAATTTTTTTTCCATTACATCAAAAAGGTACTACTGCTTTATATCACTGAACTTGGGGTCAGGAAGAGCTTGGGTCAAATTCTGTCATCTATTTATTGGCTTAAAAAATTCACCTACTTCCTCATGACCTCAGTTATATATTATTCAATGAGGGGTGTTGACTAGTTGGCTTTTGGGTTCATTTCCAGCAATGATTGGTAAATTTCCCATTACATATGAAATAACATAATTCTTTGACATTATATTTAGAGAGATTATTTTATAGACTCAATGAGTAAAAATAGTATTACATTCTCCATTTCTTGCTCAAATTATATAAAACACATATGATAGCTTTATTAGTTGTCTTGTTTGGTTATCTATAATTTATGTTCAGCTTCAGTCCTTAGGTAAAATAAAGCAGCTATTGCTTTTCTTATATTAACAGATGATGTAATGTGCATAAGATGGCTCAGTAAGTTTCAGATTAAAACTCTGTTAAGTAAATTTCAGATTAAAACTCTGATAAGAAATAATTCAAACTTGATCCTCTGATTTAAGAACTTTATGAGTTTTAACACTAGGGCAAATTGACAAATCATATAAATTCATCTTCAGAAATTCATGCTTCACTTTTTAATTCTTTAAACCTAATGTAAAATATAATCAGGTTGCCTTTTTTAAAATTATACTGTCACATATAATATGCCTTTGTAAATATAACATATATTTTCTATCTCTTTTATAAACATATTGAAATAAGAAACTGCATCCTGCTTTTTGTTTTGTTTTATTTTGTTTTGTTTTGTTTTTAACTTTGTTATAATCTAGAAAATTGACTATTCATAGTGAATACCATTCCCACAAGGGCAACACACAATTTCACACACTATTCAATTATAGTGAACTCTATCTCCAACATTTAGACATAGAAAAGCTATCCCTGAACTCTCACAATATCTTTTAATTATCTACTACTTTTAAGATTTAAACTATAAATTTCTATTCATTAGTTCCAAAATACTTCAAGCATTATATGAGAATTGGTCTCATACCCAAAAAGAATTCCTAAGAGAGCTCAAAAAAGAATTTTCAGAATTAAATTAAAAAGGTAAAGGAAAAATTGGGAAAAGAAATGAGTGATGCAAAAAATATGAAAAAAAATGTGATTTAGCTTGGTAAAAGTGGCACAAAAATACTAAAGAAAATAACAACTTAATAAAAAATAGAATAAAACAAATAGTAAAAAAAAAAAAGGCCCAAAAAATGAAGTAAAAAGAAATCCTTAAAAAGCATAATTGGCCAGAGGTTGAACTAAGATGGCAGAGTAATAGCAGGACCTTGCCCAACCTCTTCCCCCAAATGTTCCAATTTCCTTGAAATAATGACTCTAAGTATATATTGTAGATCATCAGAACACTCAAAAAGAACGTTTTTCTGTTAATGGCAACTTAGAAGCTCAGCAAAAAAATTTAAGAGTACAGTGTACAGCCCCAGACCTAATGCTTGGCCCATCCTGATCTCTGAATCAGGTACTGGTGGCTTCCAGATCTCTAAGCTCAGAGACATTAAATAGGGGCTGGAAGGTCAGAAGAAAAGTTCTATGGAACCAGAGTGAGAACTCAGCTCACAATCTCAGCATAGGCCTGGCCCTGGCCTAAGATCCAGCCAGGCAACCAGCACTGAGGCAGTACTTTTGAATCAGCAGTAGTGTTGGATATTTCTGGACTTCTCAACCTGGTAACACCAGGGAGGACTTCAAATGTCAATGGAGAGGGTCTGTAACAATAGGGTGGGAGTCTGGTGTGCAGTCCCTGCATAGCCCCCATCAGTGGAGTCCCAACCCTGCCCAGCAGACTAGATCTCATAGCTACCATGCAGCCAGAGACAGCTTAACAGCTCCAGGGCAGAAAAGAGTGCTTATGGTCAGTTTCCCTGAAGAATTTCTGAAAACAGCTGCACAAAATCCTTGAAGTTTAGGACAGTACACTCTCCACCCTGGAAATACACCGCTACTTAAACAAAAAGTTTAAAGCCAAGTAGTAGACTAGGAAAATGAACAGAAAACCAAAAAAGGTTCTGACCATTAAAAGTTATTATGGTGACAAGAAGGATCAACATACACACTCAGAAGATTATAACAAAGTCAAAGCTCAACTTTTCTATATCCAAAGTATTCAAGAAAAATAATACAGGCCATGGAAGAGCTCAAAGGAGACTTAGAAAGTCAAAATCAAAAAAGAGCCTAGGCATCAAATTTCAAGAAATTGTTAAGAAAATCTGTCCTGATATTTTAGAACCAGAAGTTAAAATAAAAATTGAAAGAACCCACCAATCACCTCTTGAAAGAGATCCCAAAATAAAAACTCACAGGAATATTAGAGTCAAATTCTGGAACTCATAGATTGAGAAGAAAATATTGCCAGCATCCAGAAAGAAACAATTCAAATATAGTGCAACCACCCTCAGGATATCACCTGATTTAGCAATTTCTATATGAAAGGACTGGAAGGCAAAGACTTAGAATATGATAATCTGGACAGCAATAGAGCTAGGATTGAAACCAGGAATCATCTACCCAGCAAAAGTGATTATAATTCTTCAGAGGAAAAAGTAGTCATTCAATGAAAAAGAGAATTTTAAAGTGTTTGTGATGAAAAGACCAGAACTGAATGGAAAATTTGATTTTCAAATATAAGATTCTGGATTATCATAAGGAACTAATCAAGAAAGTGATATCATAAAGGACTTAATAAGTCTTTTCAGTTTTCATACCTACATGGGAGGACAATACTTGTAACACATGAGAATTTTTTCATTATTATGGCAGAAGTAGTATATATAGACACAAGGCACTTGTGTGAGTTGAATATGAAGGAATAATATCTTTTCTTTTTAAAAAATGATGAAATTAAGAGTTGAGAGCGCAATATACTGGGAAAATAGAAGGGAGAAGTTGAATGGTAGTGATTATTTGCTATGAAAAGAGGCAAGATAAAGCTTTTATAGTAAAGGTGAAGTAGAGGAGGAGAGGTTGAGTAAGTGAATCTTACTTTCATCAGAGTTGGCTCAAACAGGCAATAGCATACATATTCAATTGAACTTTAGAAATCTGCCTTAATCTGCAGTAAAATAGGAGAGCAATGGGATATGAGTAGGCGGGACAACAAAATATAAGGCATATTGGGGGAGGTTGTAGTCAGTAACAAAACACTTTTGAGAAGCAACAAGTAAAAAAAGAGAGAGAATAAATGGGGGAAATGCCATTAGCAATAGTAATTGTAAAAAAAAAAAAGCCAGTTTTTCTGATGGAATATAATTTTTTTTTTCAGAAAATGATGAACAGATGCTCTCAGGAAAAAAAAAAAACTGGAAAGTCCACCATGAACAAAGTAAAATATAATGTATACAATGTAATACCAATATTCTGGGATGGCTAGCTCTAAATCACTTTATTATTCTCAGCAGTACAATCATTCACAATTATTCTGAAGGACTTATGATGAAAAATCCTATCCATACCCAGAAAATAAATTAATCAATTCTGAATACAGATCGAAGGATTCTCTGCTTCTCTCTCTATCTTTCTATTATTATTTTAATTTTTCTTGAAGGATTTTTTTTTAATTAGGATGGTAGATATTTTCTTTCACAACTTGACTTGAATGAAAATGTTTTGCATAATTTCACATATAGTTTTTTAATTGTGTGTGGATATAAGAGAGAAAAACTAGAACTCAAAAATTTTAAAAACAAATACAAAATTTGTTTTGAATATAACTGGGGAAGTATTAAATAAAAATTAATTGAAAACATACATAAATAGCTAAAAGGAAAGGAGGTGACAATTTTTTTAAAGGAAAAAAAATCCCTTAGACATTATAATAGTAATATTAGAATAGCAAATATTAAAATAGTAATATTTAATAAGTAAATAGTAATAATATTAAAATAATATTAAATAATAGTCACGGAAACTAATGACTCCGTGAGAAATAAGAAACAATAAAATAAAATCAAAAGAATAGGGGAAGACTAGAAAATGTGACATATTTCAATGAAAAAAATTGACCTAGAAAATAAATCAAGGTGAGATACTTTAAGAATTATTGGACAACTTGAAAGTCATGACCAATGAAAGGGCAAAACATCATCTTAAAAAAAAAAAATAAGGGTTGGGGGCAAAGCCAAGATGGCAGATAGTAGACAGGTCTTTATCAGAGACCTTCCTGGAATTTCTCAAATCAACGTCAGATCAAACCTCTGAACTGGTTTTGGAGTGACAGAACCCACAATCATTTGCAGTGTAATACATTTCCAAGAGAAGATATATTAGAAGAACTTCAGAAAATATCTGTTTCAATCAGGCAAGAGGTAGGAGGAGGGAGGATGGGTCCAAGCATAAGTGGAGTTTAGGGACTCAGGGTGGTGTGTCATCTATCTGAGCAAGATGTGAATCTACTTCGAGGCTTTAGACAAAATACAGTAGCATTGGCTACTCTACTCTGTCGTGGTTTGAAGTTAGTAGATCAGCAGGTTAGCTGTGAAACATGCAAAACAAATATAAAGGGCAAATAATGAACCTCTGAACCCCAGAATAATATGGGACTTGAACATACCCCTGAATACAAGAAGGAAGTGAGCAGGTCTGGCCTAGGGCAATATAAATATGTTGTTCCCTGTAGAAAAAGCATGGCACAATCTCCCCTTTCCTCTCAGAAGCAGTCCTCAACTTTTAAAAATGAGCAAAAAAGCAAAAAGAATTTAGACCATGGTTTTTATGGAGAATTCAAATCATGAGGACACTAAAGGTAAATTTTCTCCAGATAAAGCCCCAAAGGATGATAAGAGTTGATCACTATCTCACAAGGCTCTCTTGGAAAAATTCAAAAGAGAGAAGAAAAATGGGAAAAGGAAATGGGATATTTACAAGAGCATTTGGAAAGGGAAACAAGTATCTGAAGAAAACTACTTCAATAGATTTAGTAGAATGGAAAAATCATAAAATTCCTTAGAAAATAGATTTGACAAAGATGGAAAAAAAATATAACTAACTCCTTACAAAATAGATTTGAAAAAGAAACCAAAAACAGAAGTTGTTAAATGAAAAAAAAATCTAATGAAAAAAACACCTCAATTAAAAGTTCAATTGGTCAAATGCAAAAAGAGATAAAAAAGCTAACTGAAGAAAATGGTTCACTAAAATTAAAATTGAACCAATGGAAGTGAATGACTCAATGAGACTTCAAGATTCCTTCAAATAAAACCAAAAAAAATTTTTTTTTTAAAATAGAAGAAAATGTAAATTATCTAATTGGAAAGAAAACTGACCTGGAAAATAAAAACAGAACAGACAAACTAAGGATTATTGGACTACCTGAAAATCATGATGAAAAAAAAAAGCTTAGACATTGTCTTTTAGGAAATCATCAAGGGAAACTCCCTTCATATTTTAGAACAAGAGAATAAAATAGCCATTGAAATAATCAATTAATTATGGGCCAGAACTCTGAACTTGAAACAAAGGATTCTTACAAGGTAATGTCAGTAGAATTGGTAGAAAAAATGGTTATCCAATTTAGCATGGTTCAGTATTATTGATTTAATCTTATGACAAATAATGGTTTCCTAATGATATTATGATTGGTTTATACTCAGTGTAGAGCATATAAGCTAGGAGCCTCAGCCAGGATTCATTTGGAGAGACTCAGAAGGCAGAGAAGAAAGGTGGGAGCTTAAGTTCTCAGAGCCAAGAGGAGAAATTCAATTTGATCTTCCATCTTCCTGGTGACTGAGCTGGCCTCTTGCACTCCTGGCCTCTTCCATTAAGACCAAGGCCAGACTGAAAGGCTCTCCAGAAAGCTTTCTAGCCCCAGGCAAGGAGATAATAAAGGATTTGGACTTTAACACCTGGCTACTCTTGTGGTGATTACTGAACTGAAATGAAGACATCCCAGAGACCCTCAAGAAAACTGAAACAGAGAACATTCAGATTACCTCTTAAAAGAGAACCCAAAATGGAAACTGCAAGGAACAATGTAGCTAAATTTCAGAATTATCAGATCAAGGCGAAAATACTGCAAGAAGCCCTAAAGAGACAATATAAATAGCCACAATCAAGATAAACCAGGATTTAGCAGCTTCCGCTTTAAAGAATGGAAGAGCCTGGAATCTAATATTTTGAAAGGCAAATGAACTTGGATTACATAGAAACATTAAGCATTATCTTTCAGGGAAAAAGATGGACATTCAATGGAACATTCCCAAAAGATCAGGGCTGAATAAAGGTTGCCATCTATTACTTTTACTATTCAATATTATATTAGAAATATTAGCTTTGGCAATAGTTCAAGAAAAAGAGATTAAACTGATTAGAGTAGGTAATGAGGAAACCAAATTTTCATGCTGAAGATATCATCCTACTTAGGGAATCCTGGAGAATCAACTAAAAAACTCCTAGAAACAATTCACAACTTTAGAAAAGTTGCAGGATACAAAATAAATCAATAAATCCACATAAATCAGAGTTATAAAGGGAAAATCTATTTAAAATAACTGTAGATAATATAAAATATTTGGGAGTCTACCTGAATTATTTGAACACATTTATAAAACAACTTTCTACACAAATCGTCAGATCTAATTAACTGGAAGAATATTATGGGCTCATGAGTAGACTGAAGTAATATAAGAAAGATGAAAAGTGTACCTAAATTAATCCACTTATTCAGTGTCATGCCAAAAAACCATCAAGAAACTACTTTACAGAATTAGAAAAAAATGATAACAAAGTCCATAGGGAAGAACAAACAGTTAACAATTTCAAGAGAATTAAACTGCAAATGAAGGTGGCCTAGTTTTACCAAAATAAAACTATATTATAAAGCTGCAGTCATCAAAACCATTTGGTACTGGCTAAGAATCAGAGTAGTTGATCAGTGAAATAGGTTAATTCACAGGACAAAATAGTCAATATCTATAGTAATCTGGTGTTTGACAAACCCAAAGAGACCAGCTTTTGGGAAAACTGTTGGGAAAATTGCAATTTAATGGAGCAAAAACTAGGCATTGACCTACATATCATAACCTATATCAAGATGAGTTCAGAATATGTTAAATTCATGCCTAGGTGAAGGGGCATCTCACAAGGCTCTCTTGGAAAACTTCTCCCAGAGCCTCCACAGGTGTGGACTTGAAAAGAAGCTTTTACTGACACGGGTGTTGCTTGTGTACTGGGAATAAAATAAATTGGAGGCAGAGGGAAGAAGAAAGAGGTCAGACAATGCAATAACCTCTCAGTTGGGAAATCAGAGAACAGCAACTGCTGCTCAGGGTCAGAGAACAGCAACTGCTTCTCAGTCTCCTTGTATCATCATTGTGGGGAATAGATAAGGTGAAGAACTTACAGGAATGTATGAATTCTTTTTCTGTATTTTATTATTTCTGTGTCTCCCCTATGACCTATATAATATGTGCAGGCTCATATCTACTTGAGCCTTGGCCAGCTAGAAACATATTTACTTAACCTGAGCTGATGACATTTATTGGTATTTGACATTTATTGATATTTAGTCTATTAGCTGGACTACTGCTGCTTGATTAAGCCTGAAAGCCTGACTTTCTATTTCTTAGAAATCAGGAGATTTCAGGGAAACAGAAGCCTTCCATTCCAATCTCCCCAAATAGCAACAACCAATTAGATGCCTCCCCCTCCCCTTCTCAAAGCTCTCTTACTTGTGATGTAATTTCTTGTATAAAAGCTATGTATGTTTACTACTTCTTTAGCCCTCCTACTGCAATCTTTCTCTTTCTTATCTGCCTTCTACTGGGTGAAGGTCTTCTACATCCCTCACATCATCATCCACTCACATGAACTATAGGTCTGAGTTAGACCTCCAGCAGCCACTGGCAGGTGGCTTCCACATCACAACAAAAATTTGATATTATAAGCAAATTAAAATAACAAAGGATGGTTTACCTCTGAGATCTGTGGAGAAGGAAGGAATTTGTGGCCAAAAAAGACCCAGAGTACAGTACTGAATATAAAATGGCTACTTTTGATTATGTTAAGTTAAAAAGTTTTTGTACAAACAAACTAATGCAGAGAAGATTAGAAGGCAAGCAATAATCCAAGGGGTGGAACCAAGATGGCAGAGAAGGCACACACAACTCTCTAAGCTCCTCTCATTTCCCTCATAACCAACTATTTAATCCAGCCTCAAAAATAGCTCTTTACTGCTTAAATTCATGAAGATTAAAAGCACTACAACTAACCAGCCAAAGTCAATCTAGAAGATCACGAGTAAAGGATTGTCCTGAGGGACCAGGAACAGACTAGCACAACCAGCTAGAGACTAGCATCCTGAGCAGACCAGGAGTGGGGGTGAATTCTGTGGCTAGAGAAGTTATAGAGACAACTCTGCTATAAGCTAACTGCTCTGCCTTGACTACAAAGCAGTAAACTGGCAGAGAAATTAAAGCCTAAAACAGAGGGTACTCTAAAAAATGCCAGAACCTAATGAGATCTGGCTGTAACCACTCAAACACGGAAGTGACTCAGGCAGACTATAACACAGCCCTGCAGTCATATTCTGTAGTTTCAGGGCTTTTGCAGGGGCAGTTACAAATCTGCACGGCAGGGGGGGCCTGGACAGCCTCTAATCGGCACAGTTGGGGGGCTTGGCCTGGACAGCCTCTAATCGGCACAGTTGGGGGGCTTGGCCTGGGGCAATAGAACTTCCCAGTTGACTGTGCTTCCCTGGGCAGACACTTCTGTTCCCTGCAAGTCCATTCACTGCTCAACTGCTAACACTCACAGCCCCAGAGCAGGCTCTGACTCCAGGTAGTGAAACTCTCACTGCTCAGCATCTAGCCCCAGGGCAGTCGTTATCTCACAGAGTGGGAGTTCTTTGCAGGGCACCTTCCCAGCTCCGCTCTGCAGTCCTGAGTTACTCCCAGATGGGGAACTTTTTCCCAGAGCACTCTAGTACCTAGCTGCTTTTTATAGCCAGCTGGCAGGACAACTACCAGTCCATATACCTTTCACTGCTCTGCAGAGGAAGCTGGTAACCTCCTGGCTCTGAAGGCAGACCCTACAGGTTTTAACAAAATGAGTAAAAAAATCAAAAGAACGATTGGATAGTTTCTATCCAGAAAGAGAACAGCTTTTCAACCCTGAAGAAACTAATAGCAGACAGTCTCCAGACAACTGTTGGTCCCCAATACAAACAGCTGTCCTAGAAGAGACTATTAAAAACCTTAAAAGAGAACTAGAAGAAAAATGGGGAAAGGAAAGAGAAGCTATGCAAGAGAGTACAGAAAAGGCATATAACTCACTAAAATAAAAAGAAAATAATTTCCTGAAATGTGAATTGGAAAAGGTAAAAAAACTCCCAAGAAGTGCAGGGAAACAGAATTTGTGAATTGGATTAAGAAAATAACTCACTAAAAAAAAAAAAAATAGTGAAATGCAAAAAAATTCCATAGAGCAAAAAAACTCAATTGGACATATACAAAAAGAAGTAAAAAAAGCTAATGAAGAAAATAACTCACTAAAAATCAGAACTGAACAAAAAGAAATGACTGAATCATTGAGACATCAAGAATCAGTCAAACAAAATCAAAAAAAAAAAAAAGATTGGAAAAAAAATGTCAAATATTTACTTGGAAAAACAACAGACCTGTAAAATAGATCTAGGAGAGATAACCTAAGGATCATGGGACTAACCAAAAATTATGATGAAAAAACAGAGCCTAGATACTATTTTAGAGGAAATCATCAAAGAGAACTGCCCAGAAGTAATAGAACCGGAAGGTAAAATAGGCATTGAAAGAATTCATCGAACACCTTCTGAAAAAGACCCTAAAATAAAATCTCCAAGGAATATTGTGGCCAAACTTTAGAATTTTCAGACCAAAGAAAAACTTTTACAAACAGCCATGAAAACACAGTTCAAATACCAAGGTGCAACAAAAAGGGTCATGCAAGATCTGGCTGCCTCAATATTAAAGGATCGAAGGGCCTGGAATCAGATATTCCAAAAGGCAAAAGAGCTTGGAATGAAGCCAAGAATAAACTACCCAGCTAAGCTGAGTATTTTTTCCATGGAAGAAGAAGGACATATAATGAAATAGAGGAATTCCATTTGTTTCTAAAGAAAAAAACTGATTTAAACAAAAAAATTGATCTCCAGCAACAGGACTCAAGAGAAGTAGAAAAAGGTAAAAGGAACTCTTGAGAACTGTATTTCTGTTGTGGATATACATAAAAAGCATATGTATAATTTGATTTTATTGATATAACATAAAAAAGGGAAGTAGAAATGGAAAGGGGAGAGTGTCAGAAAAAGGGAAAAGGGGAGATTAAAAGAGGGAAACAACATGCGACAATGAGGCAAAGGAAACCTATCATATATGAGGGAACTTAGAGAGGGGGAGGAACATTGTATGAATCCTATACTCATCAGTTTTACAGAGAATCTTCTCTTAGTTCATTAAAAAGTGGGAGAGGAAAAGGGAAAAGGGAAAAGAATAATAAGGGAAGGGTACAAGAAAGGGGAAAGGATTCAAAGGGAGAAGGGAGGGATAGTAAAGAGGGAGAGTTGTGTAACCAATAAGTTTAATATTAGGGAAGAAGGGAAGGAGGGCAAGAAAAAGAAAAGTATAATCTGGGGATATTAGGATGGGAGGAAATACAGAATTAGTCATTTCAACCATAAATGTGAATGGGATGAACTCTCCCATAAAGAGGAGGTGGATAGCAGACTGGATCAAAAGTCAGAACCCTACAACATGTTGTTTACAGGAAACACATTTAAAACATGGAGATACATACAGACTAAAGGTAAAAGGCTGGAGCAGAATCTATTATGCTTCAAGTGAAGTCAAAAAAGCAGGGGTAGCCATCCTTATCTCAGAACAAGCAAAAGCAAAAATTGATTTAATTAAAAGACAGAAGGAAGGAAACTATATCTTGCTAAAGGGTACCATAGACAATGAAGCAATATCAGTAGTAAACATATATGCACCAAGTGGTATAGCCTCTAACTTCCTAAAGGAGAAGTTAAGAGAGTTGTGAGAAGAAATAGACAGCAAAAGTATAATAGTGGGAGATCTCAATCTTGCACTCTTAGATTTAGATAAATCAAATCACAAAACAAATAAGAAAGAAATTAAAGAGGTAAATAGAATAATAGGAAAATTAGCTATGATAGATCTCTGGAGAAAACTAAATGGTGACAGAAAGGAGTATACTTCTCACCAGTTCATGGAACCTACACAAAAATTGACCATATATCAGGACATAAAGACCCCAAAATTAAATGCAGGAAGGTAGAAATAGTAAATGCTTTCTTTTCAGGTCACAATGCAATAAAAACTATATTCAACAAAAAGTTAGGTGTAAATAGACCAAAAAGTAATTGGAAACTAATCATCTTAAAGAATGATTGGGTGAAACACATATTATAGACACAATTAATAATTTCACTCAAGATAATGACAGCAGTGAGACATCATACCAAAATTTATGGGATGCAGCTAAAGTGGTAATAAGGGGAAATTTTTTATCCTTAGAGGCTTACTTGAATAAAATAGAAAAAGAGAAGAACAATGAATAGGGCCTGCAATTTAAAAAGCTAGAAAAAGACCAAATTAAAACCCCCAATCAATTACTAAAGTTGAATTCTAAAATTAAAAGGAGAAATTAATAATATAGAAAGTTAAAAAAAAAACTATTGAGCTAATAAATAAAACTAAGAGTTGATTTTATGAAAAAAAACAATAAATTGATAAACCCTTGGTAAATCTGATTAAAAAAGGAGAGAGGGAAATCAAATTAGTAGTCTTAAAAATGAAAAGGAATGAAGAGGAAATTAAAAATATAATAAGGGGTTACTTTGCCCAACTTTATGCCAATAAATTTGATAACCTAAGTGAAATGGATGACCATCTCCAAAAATATAGGCTTCCCAGATTATCAGAAGAGGAAGTATTGCTTAAATAGTCCCATTTCCGAAAATGAATTAGAACAAACTATTAATCAACTCCTTTAAAAAAATCCCCGGAACCACATGGATTTACATGTGAATTCTACCAAACATTCAAAGAACAATTAGCCCCAATGCTTTATAAACTATTTGAAAAAATAGGGAATGAAGGAGTCCTACCAAATTCCTTTTATGACACAGACATGGTACTGATACCTAAACCAGGTAGATTGAAAACAGAGAAAGAAAATTATAGACCAATCTCTCTAATGAATATTGACGCTAGAATCTTAAATAAGATATTAGCAAAAAGACTACAGAAAATCATCCACAGTATAATACCCCATGACCAAGTAGGATTTATACCAGGAATGCAGGCTGGTTCAATATTAGGAAAACTATCAGTATAATTGGCCATATTAATAATCAAATTAACAAAACCATAT
The DNA here is from genome assembly GCF_016432865.1 of Antechinus flavipes. Classification (NCBI taxonomy): domain Eukaryota; kingdom Metazoa; phylum Chordata; class Mammalia; order Dasyuromorphia; family Dasyuridae; genus Antechinus; species Antechinus flavipes. Next base: position 126,771,947 of record NC_067399.1, on the reverse strand, counting down.
GATCATCTCAATAGATGCAGAAAAAGCATTTGATAAAATCCAACATCCATTCCTATTAAAAACTCTTGAGAGTATAGGAATAAATGGACTTTTCCTTAAAATAATCAGTCACATCTATTTAAAACCAGTAGTAAGCATCATATGTAATGGGGACAAACTGCAACGATTCCCAATAAGATCAGGAGTGAAACAAGGTTGCCCACTATTACTGTTACTATTTAATATTGTATTAAAAATGCTAGCTTTGGCAATAAGAGTTGAGAAAGAGATTAAAGGAATAAGAATAGGCAATGAGGAACCAAATTATCACTCTTTGCTGATGATATGATGGTATACTTAGAGAACCCCAGAGATTCTACCAAAAAGTTATTAGAAACAATCCACACCTTTAGCAAAGTTGCAGGATACAAAATAAACCCACATAAGTCATCAGCATTCTTACATATCACTAACAAAACCCAACAGTTAGAGTTACAAGAAGAAATTCCATTTAAAGTAACTACTGATTGTATAAAATATTTAAGAATCTATCTGTCAAAGGAAAATCAGAAACTTTATGAGCAAAACTACAAAACACTTTCCACACAAATTAAGTCTGATCTAACCAACTGGAAAAATATTAAATGTTCTATGCTCAAAAAGTTATCAAACTGTGCATACTCTTTGATCCAGCAGTGTTTCTACTGGGCTTATACCCCAAAGAGATACTAAAGAATGGAAAGGGACCTGTATGTGCCAAAATGTTTGTGGCAGCCCCGTTTGTAGTAGCTAGAAGCTGGAAAATGAATGGATGCTCATCAATTGGAGAATGGTTGAGTAAATTGTGGTATATTAACATTATGGAATATTATTGTTGTGTAAGAAAAGACCAGCAGGATGAATACAGAGAAGACTGGCGAGATTTACGTGAACTGATGCTAAGTTAAATGAGCAGAACCAGGAGATCATTATATACCTCAACAATGATACTGTTTGAGAATGTATTCTGATTAAATTGGATCTCTTCGATAAAGAGATCTAACTCAGTTTCAATTGATCAAGGATTGACAGAAGCAGCAACATCCAAAGAAAGAACACTGGGAAATGAATATTAACTGCTTGCAATTTTGTTTTTCTTCCTGGGTTATTTATACCTTCTGAATCCAATCCTCCCTGTGCAACAAGAGAAGTGTTCAGTTCTACAGACATATATTGTATCTAGGATATACTGTAACCTATTTAACATGTATAGGACTGCTTGCCATCATGGGGAGGGAGGGGAAAAATCGGAACAGAAGTGAGTGCAAGGGATAATGTTATAAAAAATTACCCTGGCATCGGTTCTGTCAATAAAATGTTTTTTAAAAAAAAAAAGAAAGAAGGAAAAGAAATTTATGGCCCTTTGTACACTTACTACCAAGGGTTCTTAATATTCCATCTGAGACTAGGGAGTCTGCCTTAGACAGTTTTTTATTATTCAAAGACAGACAGCCATGTGAGTTTCTTTAAAACTACTTCACCTTGTCATGTTTATACAGATGGAAATAGCCATTAAATAAAATCTTCAAATTTTAAATTCTTTCAACTTCCCTATTTCTTCCTTTTGCATCATGTGCTCTATGTTTCATATAGCAACTGTTTTCTTTTCACAGAAATAACTGGTTGTCTTCTACCTTTTTTATTCCCTGATATCCTTGGGCACTAGTCTACCTTCTGGAAGAATAATCTATTAAAATATCAGGAATTTATTTTAAGTTACAACATATGTGGAGAGGGAGACGGGGCAAATCTTGGAAAGCTTTAGTGGAAAGAGAATTAAAACTCAGGAAGAAAATGGGCAAGCTACCTGGTTGGATGGAAGGAGACAGGATAAACCTATAGCAGTACAAATTATGAACTCATAAAATAATAGAACTTGACAGAAACTTGAAATATAAGTTATCAGTTGTTGAAAGGACATTAGAGATTAATTAGTGTAATCATTTAATTTAGCAGATAAAGAAGTTGGTGACAATCATCTAAGTTCAGCTCACTGATTGCAACAGGATGGCTAATACAGGGCTTTTTCCAAGATATATCTTTATCTCTATCTGTATACAAGAAAGAGACAAAAAATACTTGTGGAACCTGTACAAGAAAGCTTTTCATACTTGCCTTTCGTGTTTCTGTTTGTTAATACAGCATTTTTTAAAAAGCATATTCCTTAGAAATTAGTTAGTTTCTCCTATTTACACAATGCCTACAAATGGAAATGATACAAAATGGATATAAGTTCTGACTAAAGAAGTAGAGGTAAAAATATTATATTACCTATGTATAGTTATTATATTGTATAGAGTATTTAATATTTAGATTTAGGAATGTTATTTTTAAAAATAATTGCTATAATATCAGTAAGATACTTGATTGAACCCTAATTAAATGTTTAACCTTAAAATAATGTAAGGTGGTAAATTATTCAAAATAATTCAAAACTGCATGAAATATTTGGAAAGCAATTTAGTTCTAAGATAGAAAATGTTTCTTAAATAAATTTCTCTTGAACAGATTAAATAAGTGGTGGTTTAATTACTCATCATCATGGTTGGACAGTATCAACACTAAATATATATATATATATATATATACATATATATACTTATATACATAATTATATATATATACATATATATAATTATGTATATAAGTATATATATGTATATATATATATATGCTTGAAGGAATTTGTAAACATATTTATATACCAAACAAATTACCAACAGGATGATTTTCAGAGTAGAGAAAAATTAGCAAAAAACAATAAAAATTTTTTAAAAAGCATAATGAAAAAGGGAAGACACTTCCCATTCTTGAACCCTTTTATAAAGTTATAATCATTAAAATATTATGATATTTATTTTAAAAAAAGATCAATTGATATAAATGCAGTAGAATTGAAAATATTTGAACTTAATAATCCAAGTTCTGATGAAACTAAAAATATCAATGAAGTGAAATGAAAGAATAATAGGAAAGTAGTTCCCCTTTGATAAGAATGAAAATAAGAATTTGAATCTGAGTGTTGTTGAATTTAGGGCTACAATTCTATCACTCTACTATATCTTAGCTTCTTAAATTGTGAATCATGATCTCACATGGGGGTCTCATATTTGAATGTGGAGGTCATAAAATTATGGTTTCTTTTGAGTAAATGTTTGCCTACTTATTTTACATATTCGTATATCTGGTGTCACATAAAAAATTTCTCAGGTAGAAAGAAATTTTCTTGAGTGCAATAAATTTAAGACACTCTCTATTATATCATGATGATATCCCTCATACAGTCATTAAAAATGAGGTATTGCTGCGACATATTCAACATATATAGGATTGCTTGCCATCTAGGGCAGGAGGTGGAGGGAGAGAGAGGAAAAATTGGAACAGAAGTGAATACAAGGGATAATGTTGTAAAAAATTACCCTGGCATGGGTTCTGTCAATAAAAAGTTATAATAATAATAAAAATAAAGAAATGGAAAAAATAAAAATAATAAAATAAAAAAAGAGGTATTGGCAAACAATTTGAGTCAAAGTAATTTATTCTCCATATCTTGCCTCTGGTACTAGAATCAGTCTTTTTGGCTTAAATTTCTGCTTCTGTGCTCAGGGTTCTGATAGCTTTCAAAGGAAAAAAAAAGAACAGTTCCGTGGAATTATAGCTTAATTCAGAGACAGAAGACTTTGGGTTCAAATTCTGATTCTCCTATTTCCTATAAAATCTCAGTGAAGATATTTAACATTTCAAGATCTCAATTCCCTCTTCTTTAAAAAGGTAGATTTGGACTAGAGTCTTTCCAACTCTAATCCAATTCTAATTTCAATTTTAAAGGTGTTTCATATATCTAAAGGAAGGCTCTAAGGAATCATGGTTTCCTAACCCAACTTGGTCTTCTTTTCTTTCATTTACTAAGAGCCCAATTTGTTTTCTGCCCCCAATCTCCCCCCCCAACCTGCAAAAGTATTTGCATTCTTTTCTACTCCGCTCTTTAACATGCTCAAACACACAGAGACAGATACATAATTTTAATGATTGTCACCTTTGGGAATAGAAAACTTTTTTTTTCATTTCTCAAATTGACTGTGACTATCCAAGAATGGTAATGTTACTGAGTATATTACAATTCCCCCAGCAGGTGACTGTAGACATCTTGTTTTAGTGATACTAATTAGAGTAGTGCTCTCACAGAGTCATTTCCCTGTCAAAAGTAAAATTTATTTCTTTGTGGTAAGCAAACTCCTGGACTCAGGAAGCAGTGGAATTTCACAAATTCTGAATCCTGCAGGGACTCTTCACAGTACCTTTCACTGTTGGAAGTAGAACTGTTCTAGGTTAACATAAAATTTTCATAGAGCTTCAATAAAAGGAATCCCCTTCAGGCTATATCAAAGGATTCTATTATATAAAAATAACATTTTCAGATGCCCCTAGGATCCTGCTAAGTATACCAAACTGGTTGTCTAGCTGAGTCAATGCTATCATTTCGTAACTACCAAGTATTGGAAATACTTTGCTAAAGAGATTTTACTAGAGCACATAATTATCTAGTAAAAATTCCCTTATATCCATAAAAAGCAGAGGTTACACTAAATTTGGATACTCCTATCATCTGTGAAGGACTTCCCTCAATTCTTTAACATGACAAAGTTTTATTGTCATATTATTTTCAGGAAATGTACCCTGATAGTACCTTATACTTATTTGATGAAGGTCTCTTTAAAGGAGGAAAACCCAATGAGTAATGTGAATAAATATTTCACTTTGACCCTGACATAGATACATTCATTTACAGAGAAGCAGTTCATGATGAAGAATGATATCCATGATATAGTCATCTATCCAACATCACTGGGGAAAGCAGTTGTCTTCACCACACTGACTCTTTCTATTTACTGGACCATTTCCTGGATGTACACCTATGTGGGAAGAAAGATCACTCTAGGATTTGCTCCAGTTTCTTTGTGATTTCTGTAGTCATTGACCACTGAAGCAAAAAACAAGCTGTTCAAGCTGACTTTTAAATTTTCTAATAGGCAGCCAAATTTGCATAAAGACAAGGGACTAATTAATTGCTTTGACATCTGCTGTACCTCACAAGAAAGCTCTTGAGCATAGGGAAGCAAGTCTATTTATTCTTCCCAATAAGCAGACTTCCCCAGAAATTGCTAATACTTCCTCATCATTTATATTGCAAGTCCTCTAACCTAACAAGTTGGGTTACCTGTCTTATTTTTTTGTTTACACTTCTTTGCTACAACAGCTTCAAGACAAATACAAGTACTGTGTGAACCTTTTTCAGAAAGTACTGGTACTGGTTATGGACTGGCAGGAAGAATATATTGTTCAAAATATGCTTAACTCAGAATGTCAGGGATCACATATATAGTATTTGATTGATTTTCAGATGGATGGGTCTGAGGAAAAGACAAAGATGATAAAACACAATTTACCGGGTCTAGAACTGATACTGTTCCTCAGCTGATGATGTCATACTAAGCTTTAAATCTGAGGAAATATTCGAAGATGAAGAATGCTTTATAATCTCATCAGATTCCTGATGTGACTGGATGTGACTGCATACCTTACAAACACACAATAAATCCACTGGATGCAATATGTAGATGCAATAAACTGATGAAACTCAGAGGATACAAGTAGCAAATCAGTTTGGCAATATCTTGTGTGAATCCTGTCTCCTGATACTGGATTTACCATTTTACCTCAGTCTCTGCTTCTGCACCTTATGGCCTCATTGATGTCAATTTCTATTCAATTTCAGCAGTTCAGTGAAACTTTCTTCCTGGTCATCCCTGGTCTTTTAATTTGACCTATTATCTCTCTTCCTCTTGCCTTTGTCTACCTTTCTATCTTTCTTTAACTGACTCTCTTTATCTGTTTCTCTGTTATTAGTATTTAATTTGGAAGCATATTTTAATTGCAAGATTGGGATAAAGGAAAATGTTTACATAGGAATGAAATATAAGTTGCCTATGTCGTAAATAAAAATGAAAAACATATTTGATTTTCCAATGAAAGACCAAATTATTCTGTGAAATGGTTGGTTGAGAAACATTGTGTGTGTTTAGGGTTATGCTAGGATGCTAAAGTACCTCTTGTTTGTTATTATCATTCAGCAAAGTATAACATAATAGTTCATTCATGCATTTTATCCTGAACCATCCATATTTCTGACCTAATTTTAAAATTCAGAATTTCAATTAAAGGCAGAATAACCATGACCTAAATCTTCAATGAGGGTCACCTATTTTTTCCCAAAGAAATGATACATTTTTAAAGTTGTTACAATCAATGAAAGAAGATTATTTGGACATATTGGGAAAAGGATTTGGCAGCACCAGGAAACCATAAGGCCCCTTGGTTCCAATAACAGTTAAGCAGTTGCCAACATTTTGAATCTGAAATACATGGAAGAGGAGGGTGCATGTGAGGAAAGAATGAAAAATCAATTTAAAACTCTAATCAGTAGGAAGACTGGGAGAAATTATTTAAAAAAAAATTACAACAGAGTCCTGAAAGACATCTACTGCTTGAAAAATAGGATACAATTAAGTTCTTCTAACAAGACTCTACTATGTCTGAAGATAAGCTTAAAAGGAACAACTTAATGAAATGTCACGGGGACATTGGTTATAATGATCACATGTCCTAATGCCATATGGAATTATACCTGCTGAAATAAAAACTAAAAAAGCACAGAACAAAAGCTTGTCAGCTGTTAGGAAAGAGAAGAGAATGAGACCTAGGAAGTTAGGGGAAGAATAAGAAATCTATCCAACTTCTCTGATTGGGAACATGCTTCCACCCATTGCATTTTCTTGATCTGACCTTGAGGCTTTATATAAGCCATGAGTGCAAGGCCATCCTCCTAAGACAAAGATGGTCTGACATAAAGCTTATCACTGGATAAGGCTAGAAGCAACTGGGTATAAGGAAAATATGGAATTTAAAACAGGGGAATTAAAAAAAAAGAATGCATATGGTAAAACTAGGATTAGAATAGTTTTCTATATCAGCTAGATAGTATAGTGAATAGGAAATCTCAGCATCCTCTTTTCAGATATGGCCTCAGATACATATTAGCTCATACATATTGGTCAAGTCACTTAATCCCATTTGCTTTAGTTCCTTATTTGTAAAATGAGCTAGGGAGGAAATAGCAAAATACTCCAATATCTTTGCCAGGAAAACCCGAAATGGGATCACAAAAAGTCAAACATGACTGAAAAAATGACTGAATCCAACAATTTTCTTGTGATTTTCTGTATATATTTTTTCTTTCATCAAGAGGTTACTTATTTCATCTTCACTTTCTGCCACCAAAGTGGTATTTTCTGCATGTCTGAGATTGTTGATATTTCTACTGACCCTCTTAAATTCTAATTTTTGAGTCACAAGCTTGACATTTCATATGATATACTCTTTATATAAATTAAATAGGTTAGATTAAAATATATAGCCTTGATGTATTCCTTTTCTATTCTTAGACTAATGAGTTGTTCATAGCTGGTTTTAACTGTTGCTTCTTCATCCAAATAAGTGCTTTTCAGGAGACAAGGAAGATCATCTGATAATCTCATCACTAAGGACTTGCCACACTTTGTAGTAATCTACACAGCCAAAGAATTTACTATAGTTAATGCGTTAGAAGAGAATTTTTTTTCTGGAATTCCCTTGTTTTTTTTCATAATCCAGTGAATGTTAGAAATTTGGTCTCTAGTTTCTCTGCCTCTTCAAAAATCAGCCAGCTTTTTTTGGTAATTCTCAGTTTACATATCACAAAAATCTATTCTGCAGAGCCCTGCTGTTATGTGAGATGAGTGCAATTGTTTGGTCATATGAAGTTCTTTGATTTTCTCATTCTTTAGGATTGGGATATAAAGTGACCTTTTTCAATGAAAGAGGCACTATTGTGTTTTGCAGCTTTACTGGCACATTGAGTGACTCACTTTAAGACAATTGATTTTTAGCATTTTAAATGTTTAATTGGAACTCCATGATCTCTACTAACATCATTAGTAATGATTTCTTAAGCCACCTCGATTTCATTCCCCAGGATATTTGGCATTAGATTTTACAATCAAGATTTTTGGTAATATTAAGATATCTCCTTGTATAGTTCTTTTTTATATTCTTGCCACCTTTTCTTTATCTGTTATCATGCCCATTTTTTGCATGAAACTTTTCCTTGAAATCTCAAATTATATTGAAGAGATATTTTGAATTTCCCATTCTATTTTTTTTTTTCTTATTCTTTGCATTGCTCATCAAAAACAAATAAAATATCTCATTTTTCTTTACTATTCTCTGGAATTTTGTATCCAGTCAGATATATCTTTCTCATTCTTTACTTTTTTCTTCCCTTCTTTCCTTAGCTATTTGTGAAGCCTCCTTCAATAACCATTTTTCTTTCTTGTCCTTCTCTCTCTTTGACTATTTATTTGTTCCTTTCTGGATAATATTGCAGATTTCTGTCCATAATTAATTAGGACCATATCTCTCTGCCAGATCTAATCCCTTAAATCTCTTTATCACCTCCACTACTAAATGTGTTGAGCATGGAATTATTTTGATGAGTAGACCTCTTTTTAACTAATTGATTTCATCTTTTAGTTTTCTCCTCCATTAGAAACTGAGATCCTATAGCTCAGACTCAGTACAACCTTTGAATTTACCCTTCTTCCATTGGTAATTTTTGTTACGTTTCTGTTCTCACAGTCATTGGCATATTTCCTAGCCAAAATATTGAGAGAACAGACATTGTTTCCTCTCCCACAATAATTATTAACAATGGCAGTCCCCTTCAGTTTAGCATACAACCTACTCTATCCTTCTTAGTTTCTAGAATTTTCACTTCTCACAGAAATATATTAATTCTGGTTCTGATTTGTGATCCTTCCCCTATTCATTCACTTGATAAATTAATGCACACTGTATATTAATGACTATAGCTCAATAGATCCTTCTGGGAAATATATTTATGTTTTAAAATGTGGTCTTCAATGCTTTAAATAGTTTATATTTAATCTACTATAGTAGGTGGGGCATGTCTGAAAAGGTTAACTTTTGTTACCATATTATATAATTTAGAGAGCTATATATGAGACATCTTATGCTGCTAAGCTGGCTTTTTACTAGTACATTTTCTGGTTGGTATAGGAATAAAAGAAAGATAGACATGTAAAGTAAAGAAACTATTATAGAAGCTGACCACTTCAATTAGTTCTTTTCCCTTTTACCCACATTGATTTATAACATAATCAGTATTTTTGCAGGGAAGGAAAGCATCCTTGTCATACCACCTTCATGTAATTAATTTGTATTCTTTTCCTTAGGTAGCATAAGCATAATATTTCTGAAGAATGTAACTAATTATCTTAGGTATGGAAAGGTTTTAAATTGTTTTTCTAATCCACAAGAGAGAAGAGAGAGGAATCAAGGAGATTGAGCCCAGTAAGGCATGTTGAAGTCCAAAGACAAATTTTAAAATGCTGTTGGGTTTTTCTCTTTTGCTGACTGGGTATGTCTGTCTTGGGAATTGTATCTCAAAGGAGTTAAAGAGAGGCAATTCCTCATGTTATTAGTCTAAAGGCTTAGCAGATCTCTTACCCAGTAGGTTAAAAAAGTAGACTAAAAAGAACAGCAATATTAATCAACAAATGCTTATTAAATGTCTACTATGTGTCAGAAATGGAGTATACCAAGAACAGTGGAAATGATTATCAATACATTCATAGAAAATAGCACACAGTAGTATAGGCCTCTATTTTGGTGGGGGAAGTAGTTAGGATATTATCAGAAGCCACTGGCAGTTCTCCACAGTATGTAGTTTGAGCTGCCCTAGACTTAAATGTAACTGGCTACATGAGGTTCCTGAACATAGGCCAGACCAGCTATTTTCCATTGTCAAATACGTTCCCCTGTACATGATTCTATAACATTTGTTCAAAATACACATCTAATAATAAATTCAGACAAATACAAACAAAACAATTATGTTACTACATCCGATATTTTCTTGATCCTGCTAATTTGGTTCTTCATTTTTTTCATGTAAGCCTATCTGTGTTTTTCTAAGACCATTGAGTTCATCATTTCTTATGGCAGAGTAACATAATAACTATATACCACAACATTCCACAATTAATGGCAATCCCCACAATTTCTAGTTCTTTGCATCACAAGGATAACTGTTATAAATATGTACCTGTAGGTTCTTTTCATTTTTCTCTAATCGTTTTTGGAAATTAATCTAGCAGTGGTCTTGCTGAGTAAAAAGATATGAACAATTTAATAATTCTGAGAATAATTCTAGATTGCTCTCCAAAATTATTGGACAAGTTCATAGTTCCATCAACAGCGAACTAGTGTTCAGTTAGTCAGTACCCCTCCCAGCATTTGCTGTTTTTACCTCCAATCATCTTAATCTATTTGATAAGTGTAAAATTATATATTAAGTGTATTTAATTTCTATTTCCCTGATCAATTATGCTTAAGAAGATTTTATATGACTACATTTTGTTTAATTTCTTCATAAGAAAACTGCTTATTCATATTATTTGACCATTTATCAAGGAGTGACAAGTACACATAAATTTGACAAAATTGTATATATATTTGAGATATGAAACCTTTATTTGAGAAAGGTTTTAAAATTCCCATGTACCCCAGTTTTCTGCTTTCCTTATGATTTGTGCCAAAATTGTTTTATCTATACAAAATTTTTAAATTTGATGTAATTGAAATTATTCATTTTTAATCTCACTCATCTTTATCCCTCTCTCTTTTTAAACTTTTCCATCTTTAATAGTATTTAATTTTCCAAATACATGCAAAAATAGTTTTCAACATTTATCATTGTATAACCTATTTCTCCCTTTCCTTCTTCCTCTCGTCCTCTGCAAGGTAGCAAGCAATCTGATATAGGTTATACATGTGCACTTCTAAACATAATTCCATATTTCTCATACTGCACACACACACAAAATCCAAGCAAAAGGAAAAAAATAATCTAATAACAAAAAAGGTGAAAATATTACACTTTGATTTGAGTCTCTATATTCTCTCTCTGGATGTGTATGCCACTTTCTGTCACAAGTCTATTGGAATTGCTTTGAATCACCTCATTGTTTAAAAGAGCCACAACCATCAGAGTTGATCATCACATAATCTTGTTACCTTGTACAGTGTTCTCTTCATACTATACATTTCAATCATTATCAGTTCATGTAAGTCTTTCCAAATCTTTCTGAAATAAGCCCTCTCATAATTTTTTTTTTTTTTTACAGAAAAATAGCATTGCATTACATTCATGTATCTTAACTTATTTAGCCGTTCCCCAACTTTTGGGCATCCACACAATTTCAAGTTCCTTGCCACTACAAAAATAGCTACTACATTTTTTTTTCATATGTGGGTCCTTTTCTTTCTTTAATTATTTTTTGACGATACAAACCTAGTAGAAAGTGCTGAATCAAAGGGTAAGCACAGTTCTTTGGTTCTTTTGCTGTTCAAAATGGTTTGATCATTTCACAATTTCACCAATAATATAATAGTGTCCCAGTTTTCTCACATCACCTCTAACATTCATCATTATTTTTTCCTGTCATCTTAGACAATCTGAGACATTTTGAAGTGGTACCTCCAAATTGTCTTAATTTGTATTTCTCTAAATAATAGTAATTTAGAGGAGTTTTTCTATCACTAGAAATAGCTTTAATTTCTTCATCTGAAATTGTCTGTCCATATCTTTTGACCAATTATCAATTGACGAATGACTTGTATTCTAATAAATTTGAATCAATTCGATGTATATTTTAGAAATGAGGCCTTTGTTAGAAATACAAGGTTTAATGATTTTTGCCTGGATTTCTGCTTCTATTTTAATCTTAGTTGCATTGATGATATTTGTTCAAAATGTTTTTAATTTGATACAATCAAAATGATCAATTTTGTATTTCATAATCTCTAGTTATTCTTTGGTCACTAATCCCTCCATTTTCCATAGATCTGAGAGGTAAACTATAATTTATTCTCCCAATTTACTTATAGTTATTATTCTTTATGTCAAAATCATGAACCATTTTTGACTGTATTTTGGTATAAGGTAGTAGGTCTTAGTCAATGTTTACTTTCTGCCATACTAATTTTAGTTTTCCCTGCAATCCTTACACAATGAATTCTTGTTTCAGAAGCTGGAGTTTTGGGGTTTACTGAAAAAGTTACTATAGTCACCGATCATCTGTCTTGTGAACATAACTTATAAGAAAGAACTCCTTTCTTAACCAATACTGAATGGTTTTGATGATTGCTGCTTTATAATATAATTTTAGGTCTCATATAGTTAGGCTGCCTTCATTTAGATTTTTCCATGAATTTCCTTCAAATTATTGACCTTTTGTTTTTCCAGATGAATTCTGGGATAACATTTTAGTTCTATACAATAATTTCTTGGCTGTTTGGTTAGAATGGCCCTTACTAAGTAGTTTAATTTGGGTAGAATGTTCATGATTTTTAATATTGGCTTGGCCTTTCCATGAGCATTTGGTATTCTTCCAATTGTTTAGCTCCAACTTTGTTTGAAAAGTATTCTCTAATTGTGCTCATAGTTCCTGGCTTTGTCTTGGGAAGTAGACTTCCAAATATTATAAATTATCTACAGTTGTTTTTAAATGAAATTTCTCCTTTGCTGTACTTTGTTGGTAATAGAAATGCTGATGATTTATGTGGATTTATTTTGTATCCTGCAACTTTTCTAAAGTTGTGAATTGTTTCTAGTAGTTTTTTAGTTGATTCTCCAGGATTCTCCAAGGATGCCTTCATATCATCTGAAAAGAATGACAATTTTATTTTCTCAAACCTCTACTAATTCCTTTCATCTATTTTTCTTCTCTTATTGCTAAACTTAACATTTCTAATACAATATTGATAGTATTATTGATAGTAATGTTGAGATTGATCTATTATTTTCTTTCTTTGTTTTGACCCTTCCTGGTTTAGGTACCATATCTGACTTTGGTAGGACTCATTTTCTTAGTTTTCCAAATAGTTTGTATATTATTGGAATTAATCATATAAAGATCTTCCTTTAAAAATGTCCTTTATAATATTGTTTATACATTATTGGTTGAATGTTGTCTTCTCATTAGACCATGAGTTCCTTAAGCACCACATTTTTTTATCTTTCTTTGTATCCTTTGCACTTAGCACAATACTTGGAACATAGTAGGTGCTTATTTATCAGCTAACTTATGGGAGGCAAGGATCTTTCTGTCTTGCTATGCAGTTTAATTAAATATTGATTGCTTTGAAATTATATGTATTCAAGTTGTCTGGTAAAGGAATTACATTAATGATCAAGGAAGGCATATGAAATATAGATACTGACCTAATTCATGTTGTAGTAGCTTATCTTTTGGGGGTAGGGAAAGCTTATTGTGTAGGTGAGATTCAAGATATTATACTAGATCCTAGATTTCATCAAAATATAGAGACCATTAACATATTCTTGATTTGGTATTGGTTGCCAAATAAAGCTAAAGAAAACATTATTTTGAAGAGAATTTGAGGGGGAGAAAAGTAACCCAAGGCCTTCAAAAGAACATTTAGGAAACAAAAATTATGATAATATTAAATGATATGATCTCTAACATTGTCTCCAGTTTGTTCTTTACCAAGTAAATCTCCTTACTTTCTTGGAACCTCCTTTTTGCCCTTCCTAGTATTGTCTTTTTCTTCCCGTAGTAGTATAAATCATTCCCCATGGACTATGAGCCATATCACCCTGTATATATCAGCACCAAATATGTCCATCAACAAGACTCCTTATTTCTGATTAATTTTTTTAATGAGCCCAAGATCCAACTTTCCCCTTTTAGTGAATTATATTCTTCAGTTATCTTTTGCAATTGACCAATTCTACTTTTAAAGGAATTGCTTTGTTTGTTTTTTTTTTTTTTCATTTCACCAATTCATCTTTTCAAGGAGTTGTTTTCTTTTTTTTTCCCATTTCACCAACTTTATTTAGAAGCTGTTTTCTTCAGTCAATTGATGGGTTTCCTTTTCTAAGCTATTGGATCTTTCCTCTAAACTTTCATATGTCTCCTGTATAGCATTCATTTCTTTTCCCAATTTTTCTTCTCTTTATCTTTAAGATTCTTTTTGAACTCTTCCAACAGAGTTTTTTTTTTTAAACTGGAAACCATCTGCTGGATTTCTATGGTAGATTTCCCCACAATGGACTTCCCTGCAATGGACTTCTTCACACTGCACCTGTGTTGGAACTAATGAGATGAGACGGACCTTTTCAAAAATTCTTTCACAATATCTTAAGCCAAAAATTTTTTGTAAAACATATGTGTAAATATGTAATATATGTAAAATTATTACTATTTTGTGGAAAATAATTTAATTATTTCCCATAGCTATTTTCTATATATTCACATATATGCATATATAATTTTATTTTTTTAAATTAAGGCTTATCTTTTCATTTTTCTATGTCGCCCATTTTAAATATCAATTAAAAATTTTTAATTTAAGGTATATTGCTGATATCTGGATAATTTGCATATTCAGCTCAATGCACTATGTTCAATTAGTTTACCATTCTTTTATTTGCTCTCCTATCCCAAATCACCCTTTCTAGGTCATATGAATCACCAATGATATTTTGTAAGTAGCAACCAAATATGACTATTATAACTGAATCCTGCAACTGCAAAATGTAAACTGCAGCAAATGGTCATTCTGCTCATATACTGAATTATCTTTAGATACTGCTCTAAACATCAGAATTTTAAATACATGTATCTTCAGACAGGAAGGCAACACTGAATACATTTCATAAAACACTTTTGGCAAGTAGCCTTAAAAATAAAATGATCAAAAAAATCATAGAGGCAATAAATAATATCATTAAAGAAATGAAAACAATGAAACAACATACCAGAATTTATATCAGTAAAGTAGAGAATAAGCAGATTAGTGAATTGAGCATACAAAAAAAAAAAAACTAGAAAACAGAACACATTTTAAAAACCCTGAAAATCCTGAAAATCAAAAAAGAGATTAATAAAATTGAAAGTAAGAAATTCATTGAATTAATAAATCGAAATAGAAATTGCTTTTATGAAAAACAACTAATAAAACTGATAAATCATTGCTTAATTTGATTAAAAATAATAAATAAGAAAAAATCACTAGTATCACAAAGTAAAGGGGTGAATTTCCATCTCTGAAGAGGAAATTAAAATGATTTTAGTAGTTATTCTTTCCAATTATGCACCAATAAATTTGACAATCTAAATGCATTTAACTATTTAAACATCTGAAACTGGCTAAGAAATAAAGTGGTGAATATGTAGAGTAGATCAGATATGAAGTACAGTATAGTATATGATGAAAGTAATCTAGTATATAACACACCCAAAGATGCAAGTTTTTGCAACAAAAACTCATATTTGACAAAAACTGCTGGAAAAACTGGAAAACAGAATGACAAACTAGGTGTAATGAACTTCTCATACTGTATATCAAGATAAAGTCAAAATGGTTACATGATTAACACATAAAAGAGTGATACCATAAGCAAATTAAGACGACATGTAATAGTTTATGTGTCAGATTTATGGAGAAGGGGAAAATCTAGGATTAAATAAGATGTAGAAGGCTTTTCAAAATGTAAAATATATAGTTTTGATTATATAAAATTAAAAACTTTTGTACAGACAAAACCAAGGCAATCAACACTATAAGGAAAGCAGAAAATTAGGGGAGGAGTTTCCAATAAGAATCTTTGACAAAGACTTATTTCTTTCTTTTCAGCAAGGCAATTGAAGGTAACTGATTTGTCCAAGTCACAGCCAATGAGTGTTAAGTGTTTAAGGCCAGATTTGAATTCAGGTCTTTCTGACCACAGAACTGGTCCTCTATCCTGTGCCATTTACCTGCTCTTAAAGATTTAATTTCTCAAGCATTTTGAGAAATTAGTCAAATTTATAAAATTTACAACTTATTCCCCACTTTTTTCACATCAAAAGATATGAAAAAGCGGTTTTCAGATAAAGAAATCAAAAATAACTAGTGATATAAGATACTTTAAATCACTATTGATCACAGAAATAAAAACAAACAAACAAACAAACAAAAGACAACAACAACAATAAAAAACTCTAATGTACTACCTGAAATCCATCAGAATGGCTAATGTGAGAAAGAAGAAAAATGTTGGACACCGGGAAGGATGAGAGAAAACTGAAACACTAATGCACTTTTAGTAGAGTTGTGAATTGATCTAACTATTCTAGAATCAATTTGGAACTCTGCCCAAATGGTATAAAACTGTGCATAACTTTTGAGCCAGCAATACCATTGGTAGATCTCTATTACAAAGGTATTAGAAAATGTGTGAGTGTGAGGAGGACCTATTTTTTCTTTCTTTTTTTTTAATAATAATAGCTTTTTATTTTTTTCAAAATACATGCAAAGATAATTTTCAGCTTTCATCCTTGCAAAACTGTGACTTCCATTTTTTCTCCCTCTCTCTCCCCCTTCTCCATCTCCTAGATAGCAAGTAATCCAAAACAAGTTAAAATGTGCAATTCTTCTAAACAAGTTTTCACATTTATTATGCTGCACAAGAAAAATTAGATCAAAGGTGGGGAAATGAAAAAGAAAAAAAAAAAAGCAAGCAAACAATAGCAATAACAAAAAAGTAAAACTAATATCCACATTCAGTCCCGACCCACCTCTCTCTGGATGCAGATGGCTCTCTACATCACAACTCTATTAGAACTGGCTAAGTCTATTGGAATTGGTGAAAAGAGCTAAGTTTCTCACAGTTGATCATCACACAATCTTGTTGTTGCTGTGTATGGTGTTCTCTTGATTTTATTCACTTTATTTAGCATCAGTTCATGCAAGTATTTCCAGGCCTTTCTGAAATGCTGCCAATTGTTTCTTATAGAATAATAATATTCCATAACATCCATAAACCATAACTTATTCAGCCATTCTCCAACTGATGGGCAGTCATTCAGTTTCCAGTTCTTTATGAAAAATGACTGCTACCAACAATATGCACATGTGGGTCTTTGCCCTTTTTAATGATCTCTTTTGGATAGGAATCCACTAGGGATACTATTGGAACAAAGGGTATGTACACTTTGATAGTCCAAAAAGGACCTCTTTGTTTAAAAAAATATAATGGTTCTTTTGGTGATGGCTAAGAATTGGAAATCAAAGGGAAGTACATCATTTAGGAAATGGTGAAACAAGCTGTATATGTAATTTTAATGGAATATTACTGTACTACAAGAAATGGATGATTTCAGAAAAAAAAAGCCTGCAAAGATTTACATAAACTGAGATGTAGTGAGATGAATAGAGAATGTTGTACACAGTAATAGCAATAATCTAGGTTGAAGAACTGCATTGGTTATTCTCAAAAATATAATGATCCAAGATGATTCCAATGGACTAACGATGAAGCATACTATTTGCTTCCAGAGAAAGAATTGATATTCAATGAATACTGACTGAAGCATACTGTTTTTCACTTTCTTTTTCTCATTTTTCTCTTTCACTTGAGTCTTCTTGTACAAATTAATATGAAAATATGTTACATAATTGTATATGTATAAGCTATATTTGATTGCTTACCATCTCAGGATAGGGGGAGAGGGAAGGAAGAACAGCTAGAATTTGTTACTTTAAATTATAAATTAAAATGTTAAAAATAACAGAAATCACCAAATGCAAAATAACAGTATTTTATCTGAAAAAAAAAAGATAATAAAAGACAGATAAAAGTGTCTTATTTAGAATGCATTATGTAAGCATTTCATCTTCTAAGGAAAGTAGGTCATATTTTGGGTTAGGATGAAAAGAAAAAGAAAAAAAAAAGAACTTGAATAAGAAAGTCTGAAAGACCTAGTAAAGTAAATTCTATGCCCAAATGGAAGTTATTTCTGTAATAAGATTCATGTAAGTATAAATATAAGCACACTTGGTTGCACAAATCACATAAATGTACATATTATGAAAAGACATTTTCCCCCTCTTAGCAACATGTAAACTGATGAATATATGCAATCTCTGCCTTCTCTCTGAAAGGATTTTAGCCAAATAATGCATGCCATTCTTTTGCCAGTTAGGTTACTTAATCTCTTCTAACAAAGATTTGGTATAGAATCTTATTATTGTTCTGTGCATATTATAGGTGATCAATGCATTCTTTTGATTGAACAATTGGTCTTATTTGCTAAGGGTTAATTTTATTCAGTGTTATGTTCATATTATTTTCAAACTTATTGAGCCTTTACATTATGCAGATTACTGTGGTGTAGAAGAAGTAATATAACATGATCTCTCACTAAAGTATATTATAAAGAAAAGATCATAAAA
Organism: Antechinus flavipes; assembly: GCF_016432865.1. Lineage (NCBI taxonomy): Eukaryota > Metazoa > Chordata > Mammalia > Dasyuromorphia > Dasyuridae > Antechinus > Antechinus flavipes. The sequence continues at coordinate 126,753,509 of NC_067399.1, read as the reverse complement.
CTTTTTGGTATTGGCTAAGAAATACAGTAGATAATCAATGGAATTGGTTAGGATTACATAAAAAAATAGCGAACGACTATAGCAATCTAGTGTTTGACAAACCCAAAGACCCCAGCTTTTGGGATAAGAATTCAGTATTTGATAAAAACTACTGGGAAAATTGAAAGCTAGTATGGAAGAAACTAGGCATTGACCCACACCTACCACCACATATCAAAGTAATTTCAAAATTGTTCCATGTTTTAGACATAAAGAGTAATATTATAAGCAAATTAGAAGAACATAAAATAGTTTACCTCTCAGATCTGTGGAGAAGGAAGGAATTTTTGCCTAAAGAAGAATTAGAATGTTAGGAGTCTTACAAGGTCCTAAGTAAGTGGAATTGAGAAGACAGTGGTTAAATCTAGTTTAGCATTGATTTAATCCTACAACAAATAATGGTTTCCTAGTGATAGAATGATTGGTGTATACTCAGTGTGGAAAATATAAGGAAGAGCTATCGGGCCCAGAAAGGACAAGCACACTAGAAGCTTTCTGAGGCTGAGACAGATTCATTCCATCTTCCACCTTCGTTGTTTCTGGAGGCTGAAGTACAAACCTTTGGGATTCGGAGACATTCGGAGGGAGCTAGAGGCAGAAGTTGGCAGAGGCAAAGGACTAGCAGCAGGAGCTCTCAGAACCAAGGAGAGAGCCTCTATTAAAGCTAACTGGACCCCAGAAAAAGAGACAAGACTTTGAAGGAGACAATAAAGGATTTGTATTTTAATCCCTGGCTGCACTTGTGATTACTGAACTGAAACAAAGGCTGCCTTCAGAGATCCTAAGAAACCTGCTCCCAGAGAACATTACATTTTAGAGAAGAATATTACATTTTGGTGCCTGAACATGGGACCAAGAGCCTTCATCTGTGACCCAGAAATTAGGGTGAGTACAATAAGGAAACTTTGTTAAAGGGCTAAAATAGTATTTCAGCTAAAATGGGACAGATGTTTAGAAAACATCCTTCTTTTTCAATTCAAGACTTTGACTCTTCAGGTCAAAAAAGATACACTCCTTTTGATCTGGAAAAAAGTAAGGATTTGAAAAAGAGTTGCACTCTTTATGGGGCTACATTGTCTTATGTTAAGATGTTACTAGATAATTTGGCTTATGAAATTCTAACCCCCAGTGACTGGAAATCCATAGCAAAGACATGTTTAGAACCTGGACAAAACTTGTAGCTTTTGGAGTATCATGAATTATGTAGGATTCAAGCCCAATGCAATAATCAAAGTGGAGTTAATATACAAATCACCTTTGACCAACTAGCAGGTGAAGGTCAGTATGCAGAGAATTCAGAACAGATTAATTACTCCATAGGAGCATATGAACAAATTGCTACTGCTGCTATAAAAGCTTGGGGTTCCTTCCCAGTGAAAGATCTGGGGGAAGCCTTCACAAAAATAGAGCAAGGTCCCAATGAACCCTTTGCAGATTTTGTGGGACATCTGCAGACAGCTGTCACAAGAACTATAGGAGAAAATGCAGCTACAGTAATAATGATAAGACAACTGGCTAAGGAAAGTGTCAATGAGGTTTACAAAAGAATTATATGGGGACTAGACAAAGATGGTCCTTTAGAGGAGATCATAAGACACTGTGCCATAGTGGGCACAAGTGCTTATTATACCCAGACTATGATTAACATGGAAAACAGGATTCCTCTTGGCAAGGGACTTCTAGAGAAACTCGTTGATGCTTTCAGTGTGGAAAAATTGGACATCTGAAAGCCCAATGTAGGTATAGAGGTAGAGTTTGAAGACAGACTGAGAGAAGACCCAAAACCTTATGTCCAAAATGGAACTGAGGCTTCCACTGCACCTCAGAATGTAGACTGAACCAGGGAAATGAGAGGCTGAGCCCAGCTCCAAGATCTCAAACAAAAACAGGTGGGGCATGATGGCAGCTGAATTTACACCCAAAAAGTCTTTAGAAGTTCAGGACTCTTATATGATCAACCAGCCAAAAAGCAATCAGATGGCAGAAGGGGATTATATGATTAATCAGCCAAAAAGCAATCAGATGGAAGAAAGGGACCACTGGGGAGAATATAGGTTTTTTAACCCAACAGAAGGGCACTGTCTAGTGTGAGCAGCTCCATTGTGATTTCCAGATGATGAGGAGAGATCTAGAAAGTAGTAAAATAGAAGGGACTAAATAGGTTAACCGCTTGGGAGAAAGGATTCACCTGTATTTCTACAGTTGGAGAAGGACTCAGGTGGGTGCCAACAGCACCTGGCTCAGAGAGAAAGAAAAAGAGAAAAACCTCAAAACAAAGGAGAAAACCTAAAAAAAATCTGATACTGAAAGAGCATGTCTGATAATGAGATTTTACTGAACTTTAAAACCAACACTTTAAACTTTGAAACCTGAAATGAAAAATTGTTGATAAGACTGTTGCAGAACTTCAAAACCCACAGGAATCATTGAATTCCCTGAGATAAAAAATTGTTGATGAGACTATTGTAGGACTTCAAAACTTGCAGGAATCATTGGTTTCCTGGCACATGAAGTCATGGACAATAGGTTGGTTTTGGACTATTTCTAGTACTTATGGACATGCGTAAATCCTCATGTTGATTCATGTTATTTATCACATCACTACTAGCCTGTGTTACTATGTGCTTATGTAATTTATGTAATGATGTGTAATACCTCCCATGTTGATATTATGTATACCTCTTTCAAATGAAACCTTTCAGAAACCTGCTAATCTGATTTGACTTTCTATTTTCTTTGGTATTTTCATCTTCCTTCCTGAGATGTCAGGATCACTTCCCTTAATGGTGTTTTCAGCCCTTTTCTGAGCAGTCAGGGAAGGCATGATCATCCCCTTTTTGGGGGTTCTTACCTCCTTGAGAAGTCAGGAAGAGCACGACCCCCTATGCTCAAAAAACAAAAGAAAGTGAAAGATGTTATGGGCCAGAACTCTGAACTTGAAACAAAGGATTCTAACAAGGTACTCAGACAGTACATGTACTTAGTACTTCATATAATTCTGCAAGATTCACACCTATGATAAGAGAGCATATAATCTTGGACAAACTCAGCCAGAATCAGAATGAGTGAAGACAGAGACAGTGGCGGTGGTCATCCTGCCTTCCCCACAGAAACCAAGATACATTCAGGAGGACCTCAAGAAAGCTGGACTGGGCCCCAGGCAAGGAAATAATAAAGGATTTGGACTTTAACACCTGGCTACACTTGTGGTGATTACTGAACCGAAATGAAGGCTGCTCCCAGAGACCTCCAGGAAACCAAATGAAGGAGAACATTACATCTTTCCATACGACAAGAAATGGTTTCAATTTTGTCATCTGAAAATTGTCTGTTTATATCCTGTGATTATTTATCAATTGGAGAATGGCTTTAATCCTTATAAGTTTGAATCGATTCTTGATATATTTTAAAAATGAGGCCTTCATCAGAACCTTTGAATGTAAAAAAAATGTTTTCCCAGTTTACTGCTTCCCTTTTAATCTTGTTCGCATTAGTTTTATCTGTACAAAACTTTTTTAACTTGATATAATAAAAATTTTCTGTATTGTGATCAATAGTGACCTCTGGTTTTTCTTTGGTCATAAATTCCTTCTTTCTCCACAAATCTGAGAGGTAAACTATCCTGTGTTTATTAGTTTATTCTAATTAGTTTATAATATCACTCTTTGTGTCTAAATCATGAATCCATTTCCACCTTATCTTGGTATACAGTGTTAGGTGTAGGTCAATGGCTAGTTTCTGCCATATCAGTTCCTAATTTTCCAAGCAGTTTTTGTCAAAAAGTGAGTTCTTATCCTAAAAGTTGGGGTCTTTGGGTTTGTCAAACACTAGATTACTGTTGTCATTGACTATTTTGTCCCATTAACCTAAACTGTTCCGTTAATTCACTAGTCTATTTCTTAGCAAGTACCAAATGGTTTTGATGACTGCTGTTTTATGTCTGGTGCAGCTAGGCCACTTTCATTTGTATTTTTTACATTAATTCCCTTGAAATGCTTGACTTTTTATTCTTGCAGATGAATGTTATTACTAATTTTTTTTCTAGATTTGCAAAATTTCTTGGGAGTTTGACTGGTATGGCACTAAATAAGTAGATAAATTTAGGTAGTATTGTCATTTTTTATTTTATTTGCTTCATCTACCTATGAGCACTTGATATTTTTTTAATTGATTAGATCTGATTTTACTTGTTTGGAAAGTATTTTATTATTGTGTTTAGATAGTTTCTGACTTTTCCTTGGCACATAGACTCCCAAACATTTTATGTTATTGACATTTATTTTAAATGGAATCTCTCTTTGTATCTCTGTTGGACTTTTTTGTTAATATATTAAAATGTTCATGATTTATATAGATTTATTTTGTATTCTGCTACTTTGCTAAAATTGTTTCTAAAAGTTTGATTCTCTAGGATTCTCTAAGTAAACCATCATATCCTCTGCAAAGGGTGATCATTTGGTTTTCTCATTAGTAACTCTAATTCCTTTAATCTCTTTTTCTTCTCTTATTGCCAAAGCTAACATTTCCAATACAATACTGAATAGCAGTGGTGATAGTGGGCAACTTTGTGTCATCCCTGATCTCAATGCCAATGGATCTAGTTTGTCCCCATTAAACATGATGCTTGCTGATGATTTTAAACGAATGCTACTAATCATTTTAAGGGAAATTCCATTTATTCCTTTATTCTCCAGTGCTTTTAATTGGAAGGGTATTTTGATTTTATTATATGCTTTTTCTGAATCCATTGAGATAATCCTATGATTTTTGTTAGTTTGGTTATTCATATAGTCAATTATGCTAATAATTTTCTTAATATTGAAGCAGCCCTGCCTTGCTGGTATAAATACTATTTGGTAATAGTGTGAATGTCCTGGGGATCACTTTCTGTAATCTTTTAATATTTTATTTAAGATTTTTGTATCGATATTCATTAGGGAAATTGGTCTATAATTTTCTTTCTCTGTTTTCACCCTACTTGGTTTAGGTATAAGCACCATTTCTGTGTCATAAAAGGAACTTGTTAGCGCTTTTTCTTTCCCTAGTTTTTCAAATGGTTTGCATAGGATTGGAATTGATTGTTCTTTAAATTTTTGGTAGAATCCCGGCCAAGATGACAGAGAAAAGGCACATAGCTGTGTAACTGAAAAAAAAAAAAACCCACAAATAATTACCAAGAGAAGACATCCTTGAAATTCGCCAGGAGAGGTCTATTTTTGATCAAGGGCAGGGACAGTTTTAAATCGGGCACAGATTGAGGGCAAGCAGCAGCAGTGAGAGCTCAGCAGGCAGCTCATACTTGAGCAGACCTGGAGGGGGGGGGTGACCTCAGCTGTCCCTGGGGAGAGATCTTTGCTACAGGATTTGATACTTTGCCCTGGCACCAAGCCAGCAGACTAGCAGAGAAGCTAAAAACACAGGGGTTGAAGAATTCAACCCGGAAAAGCTGGAGTCTCTCAGGACCTTGCCACCTCTCCCCCACAGTACTTGAGCACACTCTCAGAGTCTCAGAGCGCAGACACAGCACAGCCATCGCTGTCCCATTAGGGCCTCGCTGCTGCCCCCCCTTCCTTTTCCTCCCCTCAGCAGTCTGTAGAGAAAGCTTGGTAACACCACTCAGCCCAGAAAAAAAAAAAAAAAAAAAAAAAAAAGCAGATTCCATTTTTTTTTTTCCTTTTTTTCTTTGCTAACTTGTCTTTGATTCTTCTCTGACAAAATGAGCAAAAAATTGAAAAGGGCCTTAACCATTGACAGCTTCTATATGGATAGAGAGCACACTCTAAACCCTGGGGAGACTAAAAATAGACTGTCTCCAGCTGAATCCCTGAAAGAAGATATCATCTGTTCCTTAGCACAGATGAACCTCATAGAAGAACTTAAAAAGGCTCTCACAAGAGAGCTAGAAGAAAAATGGGAAAAGAAAACGGAGGCTTGGCAAGAGAGTCTGGAGAAGTCATCCCACTCATTTAAAGACAGAGGGGATAAAGAAATCAAATGATTGAAAAAGAGAATTAATGAACTGGAAAAAGAAAATAGCTCTCTAAAAAAATAAAATTGGCAAAATGGAAAAAATAATCTCATAGAACAAAACAACTAACTTAAAAACTCAATTGGATAATTAGAAAAAGATATAAAAAAGTGAGTAAAGAAAATACTTCATTGAAAATCAGAATTGAACAAATGATTTCAATGACTCTAGGAGATAAGAATCAGTCAAGCAAAACCAAAAAAAAAAAAAAAGAAAAGAAACAATGGACAAAAATGTCAAATACCTTCTTGGGAAAATAACAGACCTGGAAAATAGATCTAGAAGAGACAATCTGAGAATTATTGGATTCCTAGAATAATATGACAAAAAAAAAGAGCCTGGACACTATTTTCCAGGAAATCATCAAAGAGAACTGCCCAGAAGCCATAGAAACAGAGGGTAAAATATACATTGAAACAATTCATCAATCACCTACTGAAAGGGATCCTAAAATCAAACCACCAAGAAATATACTGGCCAAATGCCAGAACTATCAGATAAAGGAAAAAATATTGTAAGTGGCTAGAAAAAAATCAATTTAAATATAGAGGAGCCACAAAAAGATACACAGGATCTAACAGCATCCACATTAAAAGATCAAAGGGCCTGGAGTATGATATTCTGAAAGGCTAAGGAACTCAGTATGCAACCAAAAATAACTTACCCAGCAAGAATGGACATCTTTTTCCAGGGAAGAAGATGGACATTCAACGAAATAAGCAAATTTCACCTGTTTTGGATGAAAAATACATAAATTAATAAAAAGTGTGATCTACAAATATAGAAATCAAAAGAAACCAAAAAAGGTAAACAGAAATCTTGAGAACTATATTTCTGCTATCAAGATGTATAAAGTATACATGTATACCATATTCTAGAAACTAGAGGTGGAAAAAACATTGTACCAGAAAAAGAGTAAAGTGGGGGTACTACATCTCATGAAGAGGGAAAGGAAACCTATTATATCTTAGAAATAGAATGGAGGGGGATGAATATAGTGGGTAACTTATTGCCATCATAAATGGCTTAAAGAGAAAATTTTTAGACATATTTAATTTATGGTGAAACTTCTCCCACCTCTTTGAAAAGTGGGAAGGGAAAAGTGAAAGGGAAGGAGTAAGCTAAGTGGAAGGTAATACAGAATCTGTGAAGAAAAGGAGTAAGATAGGGGGAGGAACTGTATGGCAGGGGGGAGTGATACTAAAAAGGAAGGGCTGTGAGAAGCAAGTGGACAAGTTTAATACTGGGGAGGGGATAAAGAGGAAAGAAGGGAGAAAAGCATAAACAGGGGTTAACAATATGGTAAATAATACAGAATTAGTAATTTTAACCATAAATGTGAATGGGATAAACTGCCCCATAAACAGGAAGTGGTTAGCAGAATGGATCAAAAGCCATAATCCTACAATATGATGTTTACAGGAAACACACCTGAAACAGGGAGATATATACAGAGCAAAGGTAAAAGGTTGGAGCAGAATCCACTATGCTTCAGGTGAAGTCAAAAAAGCAGGGGTAGCCATCCTGATCTCACATCAAGCAAAAGCAAAAATTGATCTAATTAAAAGAAATAAGGAAGGGCACTATATCTTGCTAAAGGGTAGCATAGATAATGAAGTAATATCAATATTAAACATATATACATCAAGTGGTGTAGCATCTAAATTCTTAAAAGAGAAATTAAGAGAGCTGGAAGAAGAAATAGACAGCAAAACTATAATAGTGGGAGATCTCAACCTTGCACTCTCAGAATTAGATAAATCAAACCACAAAATAAATAAGAAAGAAGTCAAAGAGGTAAATAGAAAGTAGAAAAGTTAGATATGATAGAACTTTGGAGAAAACTAAATGGAGTAAAAAGGATTACACTTTCTTTTCATCATTTCATGGAACCTATACAAAAATTGACCATATATTAGAACATAAAAACCTCAAACTCAAATGCAGTAAGGCTGAAATAGTAAATGCATCCTTTTCAGACCACAATGCAATGAAAATTGCATTCAACAAAAAGCCATGGGAAAGTAGACCAAAAAAATAATTGGAAACTAAATAATCCCATCCAAAAGAATGATTGGGTGAAACAGCAAATCATAGACATAATTAATAACTTCACTCAAGAAAATGACAATAATGAGACATCGTGCCAAAATTTCTGGGATGCAGCCAAAGTGGTAATAAGGGGAAATTTCATATCTCTAGAGGCCTACTTGCATAAAATAGAGAAAGAATAGGTCAATGAATTGGGCTTGCAACTAAAAATGCTAGAAAAGGCACAAATTAAAAATCCCCAGTCAAATACTAAACTTGAAATTCTAAAAATAAAAGGAGAGATCAATAAAATTGAAAGTAAAAAAAAAAAACTATTGAATTAATTAATAAAACTAAGAGTTGGTTCTATGAAAAAACCCCAAAAAATAGACAAACCCTTAGTAAATCCGATTAAAAAAAGGAAAGAGGAAAATCAAATTGTCAGTCTTAAAAATGAAAAGGGAGAACTCACCACTAACGAAGAGGAAATTAGAGCAATAATTAGGAGTTACTTTGCCCAACTTTATGCCAATAAATTCGACAACTTAAATGAAATAGAAAAATACCTTCAAAAATATAGCTTGCCCAAACTAACAGAGGAAGAAGTAAATATCCTAAACAGTCCTATCTCAGAAAAAGAAATAGAACAAGCTATTAACCAACTCCCTAAGAAAATATCCCCCGAACCAGATGGATTTACATGTGAATTCTACCAAACATTTAAAGAACAATTAACTCCAATGCTAAATAAATTATTTGAAAAAAATAGGGGTTGAAGGACATGGTACTGATACCTAAACCAAGTAGATTGAAAACAGAGAAAGAAAATTATAGACCAATCTCCCTAATGAATATTGATGCTAGAATCTTAAATAAGATATTAGCAAAAATATTACAGAAAATCATCCTTAGGATACTACACCATGATCAAGTAGGATTTATACCAGGAATGCAGGGCTGGTTCAAAATTAGGAAAACTATTAGCATAATTGACTATATCAATAACCAAACTAACAAAAACCATATGATCTTCTCAACAGATGCAGAAAAAGCATTTGATAAAATCCAACATCCATTCCTGTTAAAAACACTTGAGAGTATAGGAATAAATGGACTTTTCCTTAAAATACTCAGGAGCATATATTTAAAACCATCAGTAAGCATCATATGCAATGGGAAAAAACTGGAACCTTTCCCAGTAAGATCTGGTGTGAAGCAAGGTTGCCCACTATCACCATGATTATTCAATATTGTATTAGAAACACTAGAATCTGCAATAAGAGTTGAGAAAGAGATTAAAGGAATTAGAGTGGGCAATGAGGAAACCAAACTATCACTCTTTGCAGATGATATGATGGTATGCTTAGAGAACCCCAGAGATTCTACTAAAAAGCTATTAGAAATTATTCATAACTTTAGCAAAGTAGCAGGATACAAAATAAAACCCCATAAATCCTTAGCATTTTAATACATCACCAACATAATCCAACAGCAAGAGATACAGAGAGAAATTCCGTTCCAAATAACTGTTGACAGCATAAAATATTTGAGAATCTATCTACCAAAGGAAAGTCAGTAATTATATGAGCAAAATTACAAAAAAAACTTTCCACACAAATAAAGTCAGACTTAAATAATTGGAAAAATATTAAGTGCTCTTGGATAGGCTGAGTGAATATAATAAAGATGACAATACTTCCTAAACTAACCTATTTATTTAGTGCTATACCAATTAGAGATCCAAGAAAATATTTTAATGATCTAGAAAAAGTAACAATAAAATACATATGGATCAATAAAAGTCGAGAATCTCAAGGGAATTAATGAAAAATAAAAATCAAATGAAGGTGGCCCAGCTGTACCTGATCTAAAACTATAGTATAAAGCAGCAGTCACCAAAACCTTTTAGTATTGGCTAAGAAATAGATTAGTTGATCAGTGGAAGTTAGGTTCACAAGACTGAATAGTCAACTATAGCAATCTAATGTTTGACAAACCCAACGATCCTAACTTTTGGGATAAAAATTCATTATTTGATAAAAACTGCTGGGATAACTGGAAATTAGTATGGCAGAAATTAGGCATGGACCCACACTTAACACCATATACCAAGATAAGATCGGAATGGGTCCATGACTTAGGCATAAAGAACAAGATTATAAATAAATTAGAGGAACATAGGATAGTTTATCTCTCAGACTTGTGGAGGAGAAAGAAATTTGTGACCAAAGATGAACTAGAGACCATTACTGATCACAAGATATAAACTTTTGATCATATCAAATTAAAAATCCTTTGTACAAACAAAACTATTGCAAACAAAATTAAAAGGGAAGCAACAATCTGGGAAAAAAATTTGCAGTTAAAGGTTCTGATAAAGGCCTCATTTCCAAAATATAAAGATAATTTACTCTAATTTATAAGAAATCAAGATATTCTCCAATTGATAAATGATCAAAGGATATGAACAGACAATTTTCAGATGATGAAATTGAAACTATAATCACTCATATGAAAGAGTATTCCAAATCACTATTGATCAGAGAAATTCAAATTAAGACAATTCTGAGATACCACTACACACCTGTCAAATTGGCTAAGATGACAGGAAAAAATAATGATGAATGTTGGAGGGGATGAGGGAAAACTGGGACACTGATGCATTGTTGGTGGAGTTGTGAATGAATACAACCATTCTGGAGAGCAATCTGGAATTATGCCCAAAAAATTATCAAACTGTGCATATTCTTTGATCCAGCAGTGTTACTTCTGGGCTTATATCCCAAAGAAATGCTAAAAAAGGGAAAGGGACCTTTTTGTGCCAAAATGTTTGTGGCAGCTCTTTTTGTAGTGGCTAGAAACTGGAAATTGAATGGATGCCCATCAATTGGAGAATGGTTGGGTAAATTGTGGTATATGAATGTTATGGAATATTATTGTTCTGCAAGAAATGACCAGCAGGATGAATACAGAGAGGTTTGGAGAGACTTACATGAACCGATGCTAAGATAAATGAGCAGAACCAGGAGATCATTATATACTTCCACAATGATACTGTATGAAGATGTATTCTGATGGAAGTGGATTTCTTTGACAAAGAGACCAAACTCAGTTTCAATTGATCAGTGATGGACAGAATCATGTACACCCAAAGAAAGAACACTGGGAAATGAATATAAACTATTTGCATTTTTGTTTTTCTTCCCGGGTTATTTTTACCTTCTGAATCCAATTCTCCCTGTGCAATAAGAGAACTGTTCAGTTCTGCATACATATATTAACATATATAAGACTCCTTGCCATCTAGGGGAGGGGGTGGAGGGAGGGAGCGGAAAAATTGGAACAGAAGTGAGTGCAAGGGATAATGTTGTAAAAAATTACCCTGGCATGGGTTCTGTCAATAAAAAGTTATTATAAATAATAAAAAAAAAAAAAGCTTTTAAAAAAGTAATACCCACTGATAAGGAATTGGGGAAAAAATCAGAGGCAAAAAGAATAAAAAATAAAAGGAGGCAAAGAAATTGAATGCATAGATATATATTTAACTTGCATTGTTAGTTTCCATTCTAAATATCTTCTGCCAGAAGCTAGGTAAGTCATCTGTCAGCAATAATATAGAGATTCATCCCTTAAGTAAGGACTGGAATAGAGGGCCTGTGAGATCACTTCAAGTTCTAATTTTTTAGGATTTTGGGCAACTAAAACATATCTAAAGAAAATTGCTAAGACAATGAGGATATCTCAAAATCCTATTGTATAAGGAACCATTGAAAGAACTAGAGAATAGATGATTTAGAGAGACTTAATAGTTGTCTTCAGGTATTTGAAAAAAAAAAGGAATCTATGAGACATACTAAGTTAGTTTTTGTTACTCCAAGGAGTAGAACTAGGGCCAATATGAATTCTTCACAGGAAAAAATTGATATCTAATCTAATGCCTCTTTTAAATCTGTAATTCTAAGAATGTCTATGTTTTGAAGGGGGAAAAGAGGCTATCCTTTCTTTTGTTCTTCAGTAGAAACTTTATTTCCTTATTAATTTGGGATATATATATATATATATATATATATAGAGAGAGAGAGAGAGAGAGAGAGAGAGAGAGAGAGAGAAAGAGAGAGAGAGAGAGAGAGAGAGAGAGAGAGAGAAAGAGAGAGAGAGAGAGAGAGAGAGAGAGAGAAAGTCCAAATAACATGACAAGAGAGTAAATTTGCAATTCCTTGTTCTTAAAGCAAATATGGAATGACAATATAGAATATTGCTTAATTTGTTATAAAATACATTGAAAGAGATTGAAGAAGAGATAATTCAGTATTCTTATTTTCTTTGAAATTTCTTGAATTGATGAGTCCAATAAGATTCAATAGTTCCATATTTGAGTTATTAAATCTATGAACTTGAGGAAATTTTTTGAACCATCTTTTTTACATTCTTCTTCAGTTCTCTCAATGAAATGGGAGTGTTAATACTGACCTAGCAGCTCTGGAGAACTACATTAGTTATGAAGCATTATCCTAGCAGGCAGGCTACAAAAAGTATACAAAGCAATTCCAAAACTAATGTGGGTTATATTGGATCAATTTTCCAGCAAGACAATGTTGTTTACTGTAGAACAAATTCCGTTTGTTTTTGTTCTGTGCTAAAGCCTATTTGTGTTATAACTTGGGGGATAAGACTGCCTTAATGATTTTTTAAGAGATACTCAAATTTTCCAGTAAAGCTAAAGCAAGCAAGAACAATAATAACATTTTACAGATGATATTAAATGTCCAGAGGGCACAGCTGGTATGAAATTCTTATCAGAAGTAATTCTTAAAATTTAGGCATTTTTTTATTATTCCCATTTTCATGTTTACTTATGTTAGAACCATATGAGGGTTTTCAAAAGAATGAAATTACTGTCTAAATAAACTTTGAAGATTATCATCGAGCCACTCCCCAGCTAAGAAGTTTAAAGCAAACTAGATGATAAAGGGGTGGGGGTGGGGGAGTCCTCTTGCACAACAGGAGGGATCTAGTCCATAGCTCTGCCTACAATTGGATGTGTGATCTTGAGTATATCTGGCTTTTAACTTCTCCAGCTTTATAATGGAGAAAGGGAATGAATTAGATAATTTCCAAGGTTCCCTCCAAATCTAAAATTTTATACAGAAAAAAAAAGTTATTTATTCATCTCCTTTATCTTGTAACTCTAGAATTTTTTGTGGTATGGTGAAACTTTTGATTTAATAGGGGCAGAATTTTTCATTCTTCTAACTTTACACCTTGAGAGGATTTTTGAAAAAGAAAGAGGTTGACTGATGTTTTTACATTAGGAAAATTTTGCATGTGTATTTATTTATTTTAAACAAATAGAAAATAGGAAAATTAGAAAAAAATTATATATACAGAAGAATATAAGGGAGGATTCAAAATATGTAACAATATATTTTCATTTTAATAAAGCATATAATAATAGAGATTGTAATCATAATTGTCATCTTTGCTTTCTTGTACTTTTTTTTTTGTTCCTGGCTCTGTGCTTTTTAATTTATTCTTTTTTTCCCCCTTTCTTCCCTTCCCCCATCTCCTTAAAGCAGGCTACAGTTAAGCAAATATAGATTTATACACATATACTCACACACTACAGATATATATGTATATGTAAATATATAGAGACATGCATGCACATGCATATACATATATATGCATATATCTAAAACAATATTAATATTGCAGATATATAATGTAGATTTCTATCTTGAGTGAATCTTTTTTAAATTTTCACTTTGTTTGAGTTCAATGATTACCACGCTTATTTTTTTTTCTTGTAATGATTTCTACTCCTGATCACTGTTATATTTTTGTAGATCTCTTTTATGCCTGCTAAATTTTCTGATTTACTTCTATCCTTTGACTTGCCTTGCTATTACTTAATTTCTCCCCAACTTACCTTCCTGTCCCAAGGATCCCTCTCTTATCAGCTCCTCCCACCAATTCTCTTCCTTTTTTATCTCATTCCCACTCATCTACACACTCTTCTATAATCTATTTTATCCTATTCTCTACCCCACTTACATATCTATAAATTTTGGAGAGTGGTATATCCATATATGTCTGCAATTCTTTTCTCTTCAACCCATTCTTGACAAGAGTAGGATTTCAAAATTTCCATCCATTTTTCCTCATCTAATTATGCTATGTCAATTCTTGCTTTCACATCTCATTAGATCCTAAAAATCCAATAGTTTACTGAATATCCTTTTTTTTCTCATTCAATATTTTCCTCAATTTCTCTCTCTCTCTCTCTCTCTCTCTCTCTCTCTCTCTCTCTCTCTCTCTCTCTCTGTATATATGTATGTATGTATGTATATATATATATGTTGCCTTTTATTGTAGTTGTTGAAAGTTCTTGTGAAATTCTGCTTGTAGCTTCAGCATGAATTTTGTTATTGCTGTTGTGTTTAAATTTGTCTCTTTAATCGGGTGTTTTTCAAAATTTAGCAATTATGTTCCTGTATGTTTTATCTGTAGAATCTATTTCATATGGTAATCAGTGCAATTTTTTATATTTTTACTTTTCCATTTTTTACTATTTCTTTTAAGGCAGTATTCTTTATTTCTTGTGTTATTGTATCAAAGTTCTTTTTTTGATCATAGCTTTTAGATAGACCAACTATTCCTATGTTCTCTTCTTGATCTTATGTTTCTTCATTCTTATTTCTTGGTGTTTTATAACTTGACTGACTTCTTCTTGTCCAATTCTAGTCTTCTAAGAGTCAGTTTCCTTCCTTAAGGTTCTGGATCTCCTTTTCTGGTTGGTGACTTTCTTTTCATAATCTTGTTTTTCTTGAATTATTTTTCTTATTATTTTATACTTTGTATTATTTTACTTTTTCTTTTAAGTTTTTTCTTAATATCTCTTAGAAATTTTAAGTCATTTTTTGAATTCTTCTATGAATATGTTTTGGGAGGATACACCTTTAATATACTCTTTTGGGTAGAAAAGGCTATTTTTATTCCAATGTTCTCCTCCATTCCCAGAGCAACTTTATATGGTTGCATTCTTTCTGTTTTCCTGCTTATTAAATAAGAGCTTGTTAGTGTAAACATTTCTAGACTTAGGGAGGAGAGATGGTGCCTCTACCTTTACTTATTTTATTTTTCCTCTATTTTAGAACCCCAAACCAAGAACTCCATCCTCTTGTAAAAGCCCTCAGCCAGCAATTTACCTGCCCAGATGCTTCTGTATTCACTGGTGTGTGCAGGTTCCTTCTCACCCATGGCAGATCTTCAGCAACATATACTGGGCCTGATGCTCCTTATTAGCAGAGGTTCCTTTAATCTTTCTGGACTCAGATCCCTGACTTCCTACATTGTCTGGCTGGTAGCTGAGGCTACCTTTGAACCCAACTAGCCCCAAGAGTTCCTGCTTGCTATTTCAGCAGGGGTAGCCTGGAGGTTTTTATACTTCACAGGAGTCAAACCTGTGTTCTGGGGTCTTTCTTTAAATCTTTGGTTGTCCCAGTAGGACCTTGTTTTTTCTCATCTTATTTGGTTTTCAATGGTCTATATTTGCCATGAGATGCAATTTTGTTTTGTTTGTAGGGGAAATCTATAGAACTTAGAATTTTCCTACCTATTCCACCATATTGTTGCAGGATTCTTTTTTTTAATAGCTTTTTATTTACAAGATAGATGCATAGGTAATTTTTCAGCATTGACAATTGCAAAACCTTTTGTTCCAATTTTTCCCAACCTCCCCTCCCCATCCCCTTTCCCAGATGGCAGGTTGACCAATACATGTTACATATGTTAAGGTATTAAGTTAAATACAATATATGTATACATGTCCATACATGGTGAGCGCCAAAATGTAAAGTCTGAGCTAGCTCCCTGGATTACTCAGGATCAGCCAGAAGTAGGATAAGAAAAAGTCCTTGGTCTTTAGTGGAAGAAGTTAAGGAGATGGACAAAACCGCCAGGAGTTTTGCCAAGAATCGTTCTTTGATTCTAGAGTTCAGAATCTCCACACCTTTCTCCTCCTTACCCTGCCACCAAATGAAGTCTGGCTTGTTTCACCTCACCCTCTGATCTTTGCCTATGATTTATCTGTATACACCAAACATTGAGTAGGCACTAATGGTGAGAAAGACCATTTTTCCAAACATATGCTAAGTCATTGTAGAATGGGTAATTAGATATAAGTGCTCAGTTTTCTGATTCAAGCACACCTTTTGAGACTTCCAGCCCTTTACAGTGGGGAGAAAAACAAAAATGCAAGTAGTGTACATTCATTTCCCAGTGTTCCATCTCTGGGTGTAGCTGATTCTGTCCATCATTGGAACTGAATTGGATCTTCTCTTTGTCAAAGATAGCCACTTCTATAAGAATACATTCTCATACAGTACTGTTATTGAAGTGTATAATGACCTCCTGGTTCTGCTCATTTCACTTAGCATCCGTTCATGTAAGTCTCCCAAGCCTCTCTGTATTCTTCCTGTTGGTCATTTCTTACAGAATAGCAATATTCCATAACATTCATATACCACAAATTACCCAACCATTCTCCAATTAATGGGAAGCTACTACAGAAAGGTCTGCCACAAGCATTTGTACACATAAAGGTCCCTTTCCCTAATTTAAGATTTCTTTGGGATATAAGCCCAGTAGTAACAATGCTGGATCAAAGGGTTATGCACAGTATGATAACTTTTTGAACATAGTTCCAAATTGCACTCCAGAATGGTTGGATCAGTTCACAACTCCACCAATAATGCACCAGTGTCCCAGTTTTCCCAAATCACCTCCAACATTCTGCATTATCTTTCCCTGTCATACTACCCAATCTGAGTGGTGTGTAGTAGTATCTAAGAGTTGTGTTGATTTGCATTTCTCTGATCAGTAGTGATTTGGAACACTTTCAAATGAGTAGAAATAGTTTCAATTTCACCATCTGTTCGTATCCTTTGACCATTTATCAATTGGAGAATGGCTTGATTTCTTGTAAATTAGAGTCAATTCTCTATATATTTTGGAAATGAGGCCTCTATAAGAACCTTTGACTATAAAAATTTTTCCCCAGTTTATTGTTTCCCTTCTAATCTTGTCTGCATTAGTTTTGTTTGTACAAAAACTTTTCAATTTGATATAATCAAAATTTTCTATTTTGGGATCAATAATGATCTCTAGGTCTTCTCTGGTCATAAATTTCTTCCTCTTCCACAGGTCTGAGAGGAAAACTATCCTATGTTCTTCTAATTTATTTATAATCTCATTCTTTATGTCTAGGTCATAAGCCCATTTTGATCCTATCTTGGTGTATGCGGTTAAGTGTGGATCCATGCCCAGTTTCTGCCATACTAATTTTCAATTTTCCCAGCAGTTTTTGTCAAACAGTGAGTTCTTATCCCAAAAGCTAGGGTCTTTGGAATTGTCAAACATGAGATTATTAAAGTTATTGATTGTTTTGTCCTTTGAACCTAACTTATTCCACTGATCAACTTGTATATTTCTTAGCCAATACCAAATGGTTTTGGTAACCGCTGCTTTATAATATAATTTTAGATCTAGTACAGCTAGCCAAGTTTCATTTGATTTTTTTTTCATTAGTTCCCTTGAAATTCTTGATCTTTTTTTTATATGACCTTTGTTGTTATTTTTTCTAGGTCATTAAAATAGTTTTTTGGGAGTTTGATTGGTACAATGCTAAATAAATAGATTAGTTTAGGTAGTATTGTCATCTTTATTATATTTGCTCACCCTATCCAAGAGCATTTAATATTTTTCCAATGGGTTAGACATGGCTTTATTTGTGTGAGTGTTTTGTAGTTTTGTTCATATAGTTCCTGATTTTCCCTTGGCAGATAGATTCCTAAATATTTTATACAATCAGTAGTTACTTTAAATGGAATTTCTTTTTGTAACTCTAACTGTTGGATTTTATTAGTGATATACAAGAATGCTGATGACTTATGTGGGTTTATTTTGTATCCTGCAACTTTGCTAAAGGTATGAATTATTTCTAATAGTTTTTTAGTATAATCTTTGGGGTTTTCTAAGTATAGCATCATATCATCAGCAAAGAGCGATAATTTGGTTTCTTCATTACCTACTGTAATTTCTTTAATCTCAATAACTATTTCAATAATACAATATTGAATAGTAATAGTAAAACAATAATTGAATAGTAAAGTGGGCATACTTGTTTCACTCCTGATCTTATTGGAAATGGTTCCAGTTCATCCTCATTACATATAATGCTTACTGACGGTTTTAAATAGATGCTACTGATTATTTTAAGGAAAAGTCCATTTATTCCTATACTCTCAAGTGTTTTTAATAGGAATGGATGTTGGACTATATCAAATGCTTTTTCTGCATCTATTGAGATGATTATATGTTTTTTGTTAATTTGGTTATTGACATGGTCAATTATACTAATAGTTTTCCTAATATTGAACCAGCCCTGCAATCTTGATATAAATCCTACTTGATCATGGTGTATTATCCTGGGAATGATTTTCTGTAATCTTTCTGCTAATATCTTATTTAAGCATCAATATCCATCAGGGAGATTAGTCTCTAATTTTCTTTCTCTGTTTTCAACCTACCTGGTTTAGGTAGCAGTATCATGTCTGTGTCACAAAAGGAATTTGGTAGGACTCCTTCATTCTCTATTTTTCCAAACATTTTATATGGCATTGGGGCTAATTGTTATTTAAATGTTTGGTAGAATTCATATGTAAATCCATCTGATCCTAGAGATTTTTTCTTAGGGAGTTTATTAATAGCTTATTCTATTTCTTTTTTTCTGAAATGAGACTATTTAAGCAATTTATTTCCTCCTCTGTTGATCTAGAAAGCCTATATTTTTGGAGGTAGTCATCCATTTCACTTAAGTTATCAAATTTATTGGCATAAAGTTGCACAAAGTAGCTCCTTATTATTGCTCTAATTTCCTCTTCATTGGTGGAAAGTTCTCCCTTTTCATTTTTAAGACTAACAATTTGATTTTCCTCTTTCCTTTTTCTAATTAGATTTACCAAAAGTTTATATATTTTATTGCTTTTTTCCATAAAACTAACTCTTGGTTTTATTTATTAATTCAATAGTTTTTTTTTCTTTGACTATTTCTAATTTCTTTTAATTTTAGAATTTGAAGTTTAGTATTTGATTGGGGGTTTTTAATTTGGTCTTTTTCTAGCTTTTTAAGTTGCAAGCCCAATTCATGGATCTTCTCTTTTTCTATTTTATTCAAGTAAGCCTATAAAGATTTAAAATTTCCCCTTATTACCATTTTAGCTGCATCTCACAGATTTTGGTATGATGTCTCATTGTTGTCATTATTTTGAGTGAAATTATTTATTGTCCTTTATAATTTGCTGTTTCACCCAATCATTCTTTAAGATGTGATTTTTTAGTTTCCAATTACTTTTTGGTCTATTTGCCCCTAACTTTTTGTTGCATGTAGTTTTATTGCATTGTGATCTGAAAAGAAAGAATTTACTATTTCTACCTCCCTGCATTTAATTTTGAGGTCTTTATGTCCTAATACATGGTCAATTTTTGTGAAGGTTCCATGAACTGCTGAGAAGAAAGTATATTCCTTTCTGTCACCATTCAGTTTTCTCCAGAGATCTATCATACCTAATTTTTTCTAATATTCTATTTGCCTCTTTAATTTATTAGTTTTGTGGTTTGATTTATCTAATCCTGAGAGTGCAAGATTGAGATCTCTCACTATTATAGTTTTGATGTCTATTTCTTCTTGCAACTCTCTTAACTTCTCCTTTAGGACATTAGATGCTATACCATTTGGTGCATATATATTTAATATTCATATTGCTTCATTGTCTTTATCAAGATATAGTTTCCTTCTTTATCTCTTTTGATTAGATCAATTTTTGCTTTTTTTTAATCTAAGGATGGCTACCCCTCCTTTTCTGACTTCACCTGAATCATGATGGATTCTGCTCTAGCCTTTACCTTTTCTGCATATATCTCCCTGTTTTAAATGTCTTTCTTGTAAACAACATTTTGTGGGGTTCTGATTTTTGATCCAGTCTGCTATCCTTGTTTGCTTTATGGGAGAGTTCATTCCATTCACATTTACAGTTAAAATTACTAACTCTACATTTCCTGCTATCTTATTATCCCCAAATTATGCCTTTCTTTTTCTTTCTCCTCCCTTATCCCCTTTCCCAGTATTAAACTTGTCGGTACCACTTGCATCACACAGCTCTCTCTCTCTTTAGAATTCCTCCCACCCCCTTTAAATCCCTTCCCCTTTCTTGTACCATTCCCTTATTACTCTTTTCCTTTTCTCTTTTCCTCTCCTACTTTTTAATGAGATGAGAGAAGTTTCTCTGTAAACCAGATATGTCAATTATTTTCCCTTTGAGCCAATTCTGATAAAAGTAAGATTCACACAATGTTTCTGCCCCCTCTCTAAATTTCCTTAGATATGATCCTTTGCCTCTTTGTGAGATGTAGTTTCCTTTTTTTAAATCTCCTCTTCTTCCTTTTTCTAACACTATCCCTTTTCCATTTCTACTTCTCTTTTTATGTTATATCAATAAAATCAAATTATACATTTACTCTTTATGTATATTTACAACAGAAATGCAGTTCACAAGTTTCTGCTTCTCTTGAGTCCTATGGTTAGAGATCATTTTTTTTTTGTTTGTTTGTTTGTTTGTTTGTTTGTTTAGGTCTGTTTTTTTTTTTCCTTAGAAATAAATGCAATTCATCTGTTTCTTTAAATGTCCATCTACTTCTATGGAAGAAAATTCTCAGCTTTGCAGTGTAATTTATTCTTGGCTGCATTCCAGGTTCTTTTGCCTTTCACAATATCAGGTTCCAGGCCCTTCCATCTTTTAATGTGGAAGCAGCTAGATCTTGAGTGATCCTTATTGTGACACCTCGGTATTTGATTTTTTTTTTTTTTTTGGCTGCTTGTAATATTTTTTCCTTAGTCTGATAGTTCTGAAATTTTGCCACAATATTCCTTGGAGTTTTTATTTTAGGTTTTTTTTCAGAAGATGTTCGATGAATTATTTCAATGCCAATTTTACCTTCTGATTCTATTTCATCTGGGCAATTCTCTTTGAAGATCTCCTGTAAAATTCCTGTAAAATAGTATCTAGGTTCTTTTTTTCATCATAATTTACAGGATGTACAATAATCCTCAGATTATCTCTCCTAGATCCATTTTCCAAGTCTGTTGTTTTTCCAAATAGATATTTAACTTTTTTTGTAGGTTTGTTTTTGTTTGTTTTGTTTTGTTTTGTTTTGTTTTGTTTTGTTTTGTTTTGTTTTGTTTTGTTTTGCTTGACTGATTCTTGATATCTCGACAAATCATTCATTTCTATTTGTTCAATTCTGGTTTGTAATGAGTTATTTTCTCCATTAGCTTTTTAAAATTCTTTTTTGTATATATATATATATATATATATATATATATATATATATATATATATATATATCCAATTGAATTTTTAAATGAGTTGTTTTGCTCTATGGAATTTTTTTCCATTTCACTGTTTTTTTTCACTGAGTTATTTTCTTTTTCCAATTCACAAATTCTACTTTCCTGGGAGTTCTTTACCTTTTCCCATTCAAAAATTCTGTTTCCCTGCACTTCCTGGTAGTTCTTTACCTTTTTCAATTCACATTTCAGGAAGTTGTTATTCTCTTGCATAGCTTCTCTTTCCTTTCCCCAATTTTTTTCTAGCTCTCTTTTAACATTTTATATAGTTTCGTCTAGGAGAGCCTTGTGTGATGGGAACCAGGTTACATCCCCCTTTGCAGTTATGTCTGGAGACCGTCTGCTATTAATCTCCTTGGTGTTGAAAACTTGCTCTCTTTCTCTATAGAAACTATTGATTATCCTTTTGATTTTTTACTCATTTTTAAAAGCCTATAGGGTCTGCCTTCAGGGCAAGGAGGTTACCAGCTTCCTCTACAGAGCAGGGATAGATATATGGCCAGTAGCTATCCTGCCAATGAGCTGCCAAATGTGGCTGGGCTGCAGGAGTGCTCTGGGAAAATCTCCACACTGGATGTGACTCAGGCCTGCATGGGCCAGCAGATGTGCCTTGCTAAGAGTGGGGCTGTGCAGATTAGTGACTGTCCTGGGGCTAGAGGCTGAGCAGCACAAATGTCACTACGCCTGCCAAAAGCCAGCTGTGGGTATTAGCATTTGCCCTGCTTTCCTTGGCCTGGAAGTGTCTCTGCCTAGGGGAGCACAATCCACTGTGGAAGTTCTATTGCCCTAGGCCAAGCCCCACCCTGTGCAGATTAGAGGCTGCCCCGGGCTGTGCCCCTCTGCTATGCAGATTTGCAACTTCCCCAAGCAAGCCCATGCTGCAGAATGCACCTGCACAGCTGTGCTGTGATCTGTGTTGGTTCCCTCATTTCTGGTTTTGGATGGATATAGCCAGATTCTTTTAGCTTCTGGCATTTTAAAAAGTAACCTCTACCTTTGGCTTTACTTTCTCTTCTGGTCTACAGCTTTGTAGCCAAAGCAGAACAGCCCAATGTATGGTAGATTCCTCTCTGTAAATTTTCCAACCATGGATACTATCCCTGCTCCTGGTCAACTCAGGATGCTAGCCTCTGGGTCTATCCCTGTTTGTGCTGATCTACTGCCACCACTCAGAGCAAACATTTTCTGGCAATCTTCCAGATTATCTTTGGCTGGTGAGTTGTTGCACTTCTAATCTTCATGAATTTTACCAGTCAAGAGTTATTTTTGAGGCTCAATTTAATAATTAGTAGTGAGGATATGAGAGAGCTCAGAAAGTCGCATGTGCCTTCTCTGTCATCTTGTCTCTGCCCCCTGGGAATTAAACTTTTAATGAAAGAGATTTTCAAGAATTCCTTATATTAAAAAAAAAAAAGAAACACAATTGAGTAGATAATTTAAAATGTAAACACCAAAGTCAAGAAAGACATTAAAGGTAAATATGAACAACAATCATAGAGGAATCAACAATGTTAATTTTTTTTTAACATTCTAATATGGAAAGATGGCAAGTGTGCCTCCTAGAGAACCCAAGTGCCCTCAAAGTTAATGGAGGAAATCTAGTTAGACAAGGTGTGATGTTTTGATGAATATAAAAGAAAGAAAGAATAAAGAAAGAATGAAAGGAATATACTAGGTGAAGAGGTGAAGGAAGATTATAGGAAATTATTTAAGATTAGGGAAAATTATATCTTTTTTTAATAAAGCTTTTTATTTTCAAAACATATGCATGGATAATTTGACACCATTGAACCTCACATAGCCTTTTGTTTCAGATTTTTTTCCTCATTCTCTCCATCCCCTCCCCTAGATGGCAAGCAATCCAATATATGTTAAACATGTTAAAATATATGTTAAATCCAATATATATAAACATGTGTATACAATTGTCTTGCTGCACAAGAAAAATGAGATTAAAAAAAGAAAGTAAGTGAGTAACTAAACAAAATTCAAGTAAACAACAACAAAAAGGGTGAGAATGCTATGTTGTGATCTGCATTTATTTCCCACAGTCCTCTCTCTGGGTGTAGTTGGCTCTCTTCTTCACAAGATTGTGAAGACCACATTAGCACCCTGGATATTTTAAAATCAGCCAGAGTCAGGATAAGCAAAAGTCCTTGATTTTTATTCTTTATTGAAGGGAGAGGAGAGCTCGCAGACACAGGAATCTCCTCTTTCGTCTCCCACTCCGAGCCACCTTGTTCATCCTCCTCCACTCTCTAAATCCTGTCTCAATCTCTCTATACGCCAGTAGATCAAATCCTGCACAGAGCAGTGGTCAGGCCATTCTTTCTCCAAGCATATGCTAATAAAGTATTGTCCAATTGGTAATTACCCTTAAGTGCTTGGACCTTCATGCATCAATTCAGTTTCAGCCCATTACACAAGATCATTGGAAGTGGCCTGAATCATCTCATTGTTGGAAAGAGTCACGCCCACCAGAATTGATCACCATATAATATTGATATAATATAATATTGATAAAATATAATATAATATTGATGTTGCTATATACAACAATCTCCTGGTTCTATCATTTCACTCAGCATCAGTTCATGTAAGTCTCTCTGGGCCTCTCTGAAATCATCCTGATGGTTAGTCCTTGCAGAACAATAATATTCCATAACATTCATATACTCTAATTTATTCAGTCATTCTCCAATTGATGAGCATCCACACAATTTCCAGTTTCTTGCCACTACAAAAAGGGTTGCCACAAACATTTTTGCACATGTGAGTCCCTCTCCTTCCATTAAGATCTCTTTGGGATATAGACCTAATAGAAACACTTCTGGGTCAAAGGGTATGCACAGTTTGATGACTTTTTGAATATAGTTCCAAATTGCTCTCCAGAATGGCTGAATCTGTTCACAACTCCACCAATAATGTATTAGTGTCCCATTTTTCCTACATCCCATTCAACATTTGTCCTTGACTTTTCTTGTCATCTTAACCAACCTGAGAAATGTGTACTGATATCTCAGAGTTGTCTTAATTTACTTTTATTTGCTCAATTGTAATATAGATCATCTTCTCTTATGATTAGAAATGGTTTTGATTTCTTTATCTGAAAAGTGTTCATGTCCTTTGACCATTTATCAATTGAAAAATAGATTAGATTCTTATAAATTTGAGTCAACTCTCTATATATGTTAGAAATAAGGCTTTTCCCAGAGTCTTTAAATTTCTCAATTCATTGCTTCCCTTCTGATCTTGTCTGCATTAGTTTTGTTTGTTTGTTTGTACAAAAACTTTTAAAATTAATCAAATCCAAATTTGTCTATCTGGTGTTCAATTATGAGTTCCAGTTCTACTTTGGAGACAAATTCCTTCCTTCTCCATAGATCTGAGACATAAATTATCCTATGTTCTTTTAATTTGCTTATAATGTTACTCTTTATGTCTAAATCATGAACCCATTTAGATCTTATCTTGATATGTGGTGTTGGGTATGGGTAGAGCCTTGATTTCTTCTATACTATTTTCCAATTTCCCCAGCAATTTTTGTCAATTACTGAATTCTTAAAAATTCACTATTTTTAGTGAGCTGGGGTCTTTGGGTTTGTCAAACACAAGATCACTATAGTTATTGACTATTTTGTTGATCCTAATCTATTCCACTGATCAACTATTCTATTTCTTAGCCAGTACCAAATGGTTTTGATGATTGCTGCTTTATAATTTAGTTTTAGGCCTGGTACAGCTAAAACATCTTCATTTGCATTTTTTTTTCATTAATTCCCTTGAAATTCTTGACCCTTTATTCTTCCAGATGAAGTGTGTTAGTATTTTTTCTAGATCTGTAAAATAATTTCTTGGGAGTTTAATTAGTATGGCACAAAACAAGTAGATTATTAAGGTAGGATTATCATTTTTATTATATTTGTTCAGCCTACCCTTGAGTACTTGATATTTTTCCAACTGATTAGATCTGACTTTATTTGTTTGGAAAGTGTTTCATAACTGTGTTCATATAGTTCCTGATTTTCCCTTGGCAGATAGATTCCCAAATAATTTATACCATCAACAGTTATTTTGAATGAAATTTCTTTTTGTATCTCTTGCTTCTGGACTTTGTTGGTAATATATAAAAATGATGACGATTTTGTTAAATTTATTTTGTATCCTGCAACTTTGCTAAATTTGTGAATTGTTTATAGTAGTTTTTTACTTGATTCTCTAGAGTTCTCTGAGTATCACATCATATCATTTGCAAAGTGATAATTTGGTATTCTTATGACCTGCTCTAATTCCTTTAATCTTTTTTTCTTCTCCTGTTGCCAAAGCTGACATTTCTAAATACAATATTGAATAGTAATGGTGGTAATAGGCAGTATTTTTTCCAATCCTGATCTTATTGGGAATGATTCTAGTTTGTTAGGGGAAAATTATATCACCAAATCAGGGTATAATAGTAAACATCATTATAAGCAAGAAGGAAGGGTTCCAAGTAATATCTGGCTCGAACCTCATTCATCTGAATGAAAGTGACATAGCATAGTGGGTAGAGAACAAGGTCTGGAATTTGGAAAGGTGGAGTTCTGTAAGGTCCAGACAAGCTTTGTGTCCAACATTAGAATCAGCATGAGTCCTCGGTTTTAGTGGAGCAGTAATGAAGGCAGAAGAGCCACTATGAGGCTTGTCAAAGATGGAGTTCTGATTCTGCATTCTGGAGTCTGGAATCTTCTCTGTGTCTGTGCCTGTGAGAGCCTTCTGTGTCTGAGACTTCCTTAAATACCTCAGTATTAGTATATCACTACAACACACTGAGCATCACCATCACATTAAGTAGGGAACCATTATCTCACACTGAGTAGGTGGTTATAGTTAACCACCACTCTGCTGTCCTTGATTCAAGTACACCTTTTCAGAGTTCCAGCCCTCTACAGAGTTCAATTCTAATTCAAATACTATGTGATCCTTGGCAAATCATTTAACTTTTGTTTTGCAGGGGTTACCTCTTCTGTAAAATAAAGATCTTAATAATATCAATCCTGCAGGGATATTGTGATGATCAAATTAGATAATATTTATAAAACTGCTCAGTACAATGCCTAGCATATAGTAAACACTATATATGCTGGACATTATTTTTGTCATTATCAGGTCAAAGGAGGGAAGAATGTACATACAGAGTTGTATATAAAAGTAGATTGCATTCAACAAGAAAATAGAAGAGGAAAAAGGAGAAGGGAAAGGGGGAATTGAAGTATAGATTAAGCAATATAAATCATAACTAAGAATGTTCAAAAAATTTTTATAGTAACTCTTCTTATGGTGGTAAAGATTACAAACTAAGGGAGTATCTAACGATTGATGAATGACTGGAAAAGGACGATATGTGAACATGATGGAATACTGCTTTATTTTACCAATCAAATGATGAAGAAGTTATTTTATAGCTCCTGGAAGTAAAATTGTTTTGCAATATATAGGGTTGCTGGTAAATTGTATTTCAGAGTTACTTTTATGAGGATAACAGAGAGGGCTAGACTTGTGGTCCTAATTTTTACTCCTCTCCTGATAGAATAGAGTATTATCTAGGCAAGGATAGGGGAGATACCTATTCATGATTCCATATAAGCCACATTTTGACTCTCCATGGGTAGCACAAGTGCATCCCTACATTTCCATGCATAGGTACATGCACACACAAAGAAATATGCACACACTTACATACATATACATACATACATACATACAAATATTTTTATATTACTTTATGGAAATTGAAGCTCAGAAAAGATGAAATGACTAGTCCAAGTCACACATCATTATAAGTACCAGAGTCAAGACCAGAAATTTATAATTTCACTTCTAACCCCAGTGCTTTCCCTAGCCTTCCCCCATTCCTATCACATTGAGAGAATAATAACATAGAATATGTCCCCAACCAAATCAGTGCAGAAGAATAGGCTTCTGACTTGTTTTGTTTCTCAATTCATCTTTAAAGTGTGAATTATATATGTTTTCTATTTCATAAGGTATCTGAAATAGTTGTTATGGTAAGAATAATTTTGTTTTAGAATATTTCATTTTTTAAATAAAATAACATGAGATATTTAGACATGGCTAAATGTATAATAAAAAGAAAAAAAAATTCCTCTAGTTTCTCCAGTTTCTTTTCTTGTATGTCTTTCTCCTCATGCCAGATTCCAAAATGAATATATATTCTCCCCTTCCAATAAAAAACTTACTAGCAGAAAAGATGTTTCTACCAGTTATTTATAATTTAGTCTGAATTCCATAAAATTCTGGAGTGGGAAGAGACCTAAGAGCTCCCCTAGCTTAACACTTAATTTTCTGTTTCATAGTGATCCCCTCATTTAATGAAGAAAGGTTTTTATTATTCTTTTTTTTTTTTTGACCCACAAAACATAAGGACAATCTATTGCTGAGTTCTTTGGAGGAAAAACAAATGACTTCATGGATGTAAAACCTCTAATACGTAAGAGATAGTACTGCTTGGTATAAAGAATAGAGAGCTAAAAATAAGGAGACCTGAATTCCAGTACCACTTTTGCCATTAATTAGCTATGGGGCCTAAAACAAGACAGATGGATTTTCAGATCCTCAGTTATCTCATTTATAAAATGCTTTACTTGTCTCACAAGCTCTTGTGAGGACAGAAAGAGACAAGAAATGTCAAAGCTCTTTGACAAGTAAAAAGCAAAATCTCAGACCTACTGAATTAAGATCATGATGGCAAGATTAAAAAACAGTTACAGGAAGACTGGACAGTTTTGCAATGTACTTCTTCCACTTCAGGAACAACTAAGGCAAAGAAAGTGTAATCCATCATAACAGATACATAGGGCAGGGATTATTCATTCTCAGTGGTGAAATTACATTTGTTATTTTATCATTTTTTTAATTTCTTTCTTTTTTTATTTTATAATAACTTTTTATTGACAGAATCCATGCCAGGGTAATTTTTTTTACAACATTATCCCCTTATACTGCAACATATCCAACATATAAAGGACTGCTTGCCATCTAGGGGAGGGGGTGGAGGGAGGGAGGGGAAAAAATTGGAACAGAAACGAGTGCAAAGGATAATGTTGTAAAAAAAAATTACCCTGGCATGGATTCTGTCAATATAAAGTAATTATTAAATAAAAATTAAAAAAAATTATCCCTTGCACTCGCTTCTATTCCGATTTTTCCCCTTCCTTCCTCCACCCCCCTCCCCTAGATGGCAAACAGTCCTATATATGTTAAATATATTGCAGTATATCCTAGATACCATATATGTTTGCAGAACTGAACAGTTCTCTTGTTGCACAGGGAGAATTAGATTCAGAAGGTAAAAATAACCCGGGAAGAAAAACAAAAATGCAAATAGTTCACATTCATTTCCCAGTGTTCTTTCTTTGGATGTAGCTGCTTCTGTCCATTATTTATCAAATGAAACTGAGTTAGATCTCTTTGTCAAAGAAATCCACTTCCATCAGAATACATCCTCATACAGTATCGTTGTTGAAGTGTATAATGATCTCCTGGTTCTGCTCATTTCACTTAGCATCAGTTCATGTAAGTCTCTCCAAGTCTCTCTGTATTCATCCTGCTGGTCATTTCTTACAGAACAATAATATTCCATAATATTCATATACCACAATTTACCCAGCCATTCTCCAATTGATGGGCATCCATTCAATTTCCAGTTTCTAGTCACTACAATACAAGGCTGCCACAAACATTTTGGCACATACAGGTCCCTTTCCCTTCTTTAGTATTTCTTTGGGATATATGATATTTTATCTTGAAGTGGGCAATAAAAGGCTTCATTTTCAATTAAAGAAATTTTAGTCATCTGAAATTGTTTGTGGAATTTTCCAGTGCCTAGAAAATTACTGGGTGGCATTTTATTGTACTTGGAGTCAGGAGGATCTCAGTTCAAATCTTAAGTCAGATGTTGATTAGGTGTGTGAATCTGGGCAAGTAATTTAAGCTCTGTATGCCTTAGTTTCCTAAACTGTAAAATGGACATCATAATTCTGAAACCTAATCCATATGGTTATTGTGAGAATAATTGATGAGAGGTAAAGTAGTTTGTCAAAGTTAAACTGCTAAGCAATTATTAGCTTTTATAATCATTATTATACTTTATGGCATGATTTATGTAATTATTGCTTCATCAGAAAGAATTGAAAATAGTCGAGCAGACTCAATCTTGTGACTGTAGTAGTTGCTGTGATTATTTTCCCTTTCTTCTTTCCCAGTGAGAAACTGTGGGAAAAATATGGAAGAGTGTTAGACATAGATATCCCTTGATGGATTGTTGAACGAGCCATCATAGATATGATTTAGAAGAAGTGCAAGTTAGCAATCATAAATTAGGTAAAAATTACAAAGAATTTCTAATTCCAAAGCATCTGAAATTGAGACACATACTCACAAACACACTACCATACAGAAAGAGAGACTGACAGAGATAGGGAGAGAAATATTACTTATCTCCCCACTGATAAGAAAACAAGAGTAAGTACAGTTTAAAAGAAAGATTGAATGATTAGAGGGAACTGCTTAGTCAAATAATTCTTGAGTTCTTTCTTGCATTTTTAATTCCCAATGTGGATTCTGGAAGCCAATGTTATAAAGAGGGAACAAACAAACTCACAGCCAAGAATTTTGGAAATGATAGATTTTTATCTTTTTGTGGGTGAGAAAAATACCTAAATTTTTTCCCTTAATCTCATATAACATTTATGAAGTGTCCATATTCTTAAAAAAGGAAAATTTTTGACCTCCAGGATCTAAGCTAAAGTGATGATGGAACAGATATTATCCCAGCAAAGAACTTGAGCTAAAATCAGAAAACACAAGGGCTCTACAACCATCCTCATTGACTAAATTAGTTGAATAACTCTAATTTCAGAATTAGTGGAGTACAGCCTGACAGAGACTATTATACTACTTGAAATAGTATATAGGCCTGGCATAATGAATATAATGATGTCTTCAGAAGTTATGAATGTGGGCACAAAGTATCAGAAGATTTGACCCATGGGCTCTGTGGCCAAATATTTTTCCTTTTGTGTATATTCTTTACACATGTTTACTCATCCTGCTCTTAATTTGTACCTTTTGAGGAGAGTTCATATGAGGCAGCTAGATAACACAGTAGATAGAATGCTGTGCTTGTAGGAAGACCTGAGTTCAAATCTGTCCTTAGATACTTGGTACTTGTGTCTGGAAAAGTCAACTCAACTTTTGTTTTCCCCAATTATTTAAAATACAGAATGGGCATAATAATATTATTTACCTCCCAGGAGTTTTAATACTAATTGTAAAGCATTTAGCTGGAACACAGTAAGCAATTTTAATATTTGTCATTAGTATTATCATAGAAATGTTCCATTGCTACTTTACTTACTAAGCTGTATATATGTGCACCCACATATATATGTGTGTGTATTTATTTATATATATGTACACATATATGTATATATACATATACATGCATTTGTTTTCATCCAATTGTTTTATAGCTAACAATTAACATAAAAATCAATGGGGGCTCATTATTTATTTGAGATTTTTTGCAATTCAAAAAATGCAATGAATCTATAGCAGCCTTTCTGAAGGTCACATATGAAAAGGGAGAAGAGGCACAACATGTGCCATAAGTACTATATATTGTGTTTATATTTCACATATATTTTTCCTACCTGTTATAAAAATTTTTAGACAAGAGATTGTCAACCTTTCCAATGTAAATGATTTAGAGCTGTAAAATGTCTTAAAAATCATATAATCTACTGTCACTCATTTAAAGATAAAGAAATTAAAGCCAAAAAAGGAAAAGATTTGTTTAAAGCCATACAAGTAGTTGAAGGCTGTGTTTAGATTTTTGATAAAAAGTCTTTTAACTTCATATCTAGTGTTTTTTCATTAGACATGAGATATTTTCTTTCTCTGACACAAATTAAAAGTAATACAATAAAGTTATTAACTACAATATTCCAGTAGATCATACTAAATAAGCAAGTATTGAACTAATACAAAGATTTCTTCCCATAAATGGGCACATGGGAATGGAGTTTGTTGGGGCTGGGGCAGGATGGGAGATAGATGAGGAACTGGGAGAGAATATTGTTAAACAAAGAGCTTAGATAGGTAAGAGGTAAACAAATATGTAGATCATAAATTTGACTTCTAGAGTCAAAAAATGTGACAAAAAAGTGAATATTTTATGTTTCTTCTGCCTAGAATTTAAAATCCACTTAACATTATAGATTTAAATACAGTTATGAAGACTATATATTATTTGGTCAGCAGAAACAGATATTATTATAAAGTGTTCAATTTTTAGTATTCAAAAACGTATCAAATAAAAAAACAGGGTTAAAAACTTATATTTTTGTCTACAACTTATATTAGGAAATAATTTTTTGATTTTTCATGATTTACGAAACTTGCATTTTTAGTGTTTTTTGTTGTTGTTGTTGTTGTTGTTGTTGTTGTTTTGTTTTCTTGTTTCTTTTCTCATGAGTTGTGGAACATATTCATAGGAAATAGAATCGGTTCTAGTACCAAGTTAATTTCAGTTGTGTCAGGCAATATGTTTAATCCCCTTATTCTCTACACAGGCATATCTTGGCCAAAGATTTCTTTTTTTCTTTTTCATCCTTATCATCCTCATTATCACTACTACTATCGTCATCATTGTCTTTAGTCATTATCTTATTCTCATCTTTCTTAATAGAGTTCAAATAGAAGTATTCTGAGGACAAGTTCTTAACCTTCTAGGTTAGGACATTTTACTCATATCTTTTAAGGTTTTCTACGGAAAACCATAGTGTATAGGATGGATTGTTTCTTTTAAGTGAGTAAGGGTATTAAAATATGGCCTAATTTTCTCTGCAGTCACTGAAAACGTTTCTGAATGAATTCCTCTCAGGTTACAAGATGCTTGCAATATAAAGAAATCCATTTTGTTCTCACAAGATTTTCTTTTCTTTTAGCCTCTATACAGTGAATTTGCTTCTATTTTGTTATTTTATATTGTGGTTTTGGGTTTTCTTTTTTCCATTTGGAACTCCTAAGAATCTTGCATTATAGATTCTTCAAGCAGCAATATCTTGAACTAAATAAAGAGTCAAGAGGAGAGAATATATGGTCTAAAGTTAATATTTTTCCATTGCTGTTAAGTTAAAAATGGAATGCATTTTTATCACATCATCATTTCTCCAGGACATTAATCTGCTCAAAGAGCAAAGCAACTGACAGATATTTGCACACAGCAGTAGTTAAACACCTCAGCTTCTTGTTCTTTATGATAGATGGACAGAGAAAAAGTCACAAGTTAGTTTGTGTGCTATCCTGTAAACTATACTAAGTTTTAATTATGAAAAAATTAGGGAAAAGGAGACTACTTTTCCTTCCTTTTCCTCTCCTCTCTAATTTTTAGTTCGTAAGAAAATAAACATGGTAGGGTAGAAAAAGAGATGGATCTGTAGCTCCATGCAAATGGAAGTTTTCAGTCATTCTCCAGTCTGTACTAACGAAATTCTGGGTAAAGACACTCCAAGAGGCAGATGCTACTTATATCTAAACTTCTATCCTTAGGTCTGTGAAATCTATGGCTGTTGTCCTCTTATGCTATTTTGTATCATTATAAGGGTTGAAGAAAATTACATTATAATAATGCATAGTATATTGTACCCCCATTGTGTACAAATCTATTATATATATTTTTGAATTTCTTTCTTGTTATCTATATTCATTCAATTCTTAATTAATTGCCTTTAGTATTGGATGTATGTACTTCTATCATATTTGACAATAGATTGTTTCATTGAGACCTCAGATGATGAGCTGAATAGTCATTACTTTAAAAGATTCACATGCAATGTGGGAATAACAAATGGTGGTGCTTCATAGGGAAAAAAAAAAAAAAAACAGGTCAATATTTAGTGGTGTTCTTGGAACTCCACTGAAATAAATTTCAATTCTTCTCCTTACCCCTTTTTGGTTTATTTCTCTGTAGTAAAAAGTTATCCTTGTGGAAAATCTTTTCATTGATATTGTCAGGATTTATTTGCTGATATTTGGTGTGATTTTTTCTCAAAGATCCAAATCTCATCCTTCTATTTAGAAATTTAATTTCAGCATCTTGCAAAATAGTTAGGCTACAATGTTTGTTGGAAAAAACTGACCAAAAACATATTATCCCCCCAAAGGAAAGAAGGACAGGACTTAAGGATGGAGAAGGAAAAAAGAATGAGAGGAAGATTGGGAGGAAATGAATAAAGAAGAGATGAAGGGAAGAAAGGGAGGAAGAAAGGAAGGAATGAAAAAAAAGGAAAAGTAATGGAAGTAAAGGAAAAGAACAAGACAAAGTCTTAATGCATTTAGAGCCAATATGAAATTTTTCCCACCCCAATTATATAACAAGATGACATTATTTGAAAAAAAAATATGGTTAGTGAATCAAAGTCAAGATAAATGATGCAATTCTGCAGAATATGTTTTCCAAAAAATTCTGATTGTCATGTTCAGTATTAACATTTTTTGTGTATTGCCAAGAATTTCAACAGTTTCTGCTAATGGTCTGCAGGGCCATATAGTAGGGAATGTGTGGCAGTAGTCAACCAAGAGGAGAGACATTTGTATCTTTTTTTTTCATGAAATATTATATATATACCCAATTCTCCAAGGATTGCTGACCTCTCTGAAGGTACTTGATCCTGTTCAGGAAAGTAACAAAGCACTAGGAAGATATTAATATCAGTTTCTTTGACAAGAAAAACATCAATACTGAATAAAAAGACCTAACAGACAAGAGGCAAGAGAAGACCCAGTAAAACTTTAAGAGTGCCCAGATGCTCATGCAATTGAACAAAGCTAACTAACACACAAGATGATCTGGTCCTGGGTGTCATTAAGAGAGATCTTTTAAAGTAACAGTTCATTTAGTCCATAGAGTCTAGGACAGTAGCAGTAAACAGTTCGCTATAGGGCTATTATTTTGAAAACATAAATGGCTTAGAAAGAGAATGATGGATTTTTTTAAACACATGCACTCCAGTGACCAGATTTGCTGAAGCATTGTGGTCCCAGTCAATAGTACCCTTGTAGCTTGTTTGTTTAATTAATTGCAATGCTATGTCAACCTCCCCTAAAGAAGCCTCAAATATTTGCAAACCGAAACACATAATGTTTGGCACAGCTTGATTCTTACTGCAATACTTATTGCAGCTGCTGCAGTTTACACAATGTATTGGGCCAGACTGGAAGCCAAATACACTAAATTAATTAGGGTTATGTCCATTGAATTCATTCAATTCTAGTTTGCAGAGAATTGTAGTTTTATTCCTGGGGGTTCTGGCTCATTTCTTCTGTCTAGCAGTTGTTTTTGATTGTTCATCCATGGTATTAAAAGAGACTCTGAAGCGAGAATGTTTAGCGGAGACAAATATTTGCTCTCTGAGTCTGAAGATTTCCTCCTCAAACCTTGTTCCATGACTAAGTATTACTCACAGTGAGTTTATTTCATTTAAACCAAAACTATAAAACAGACAATTGCTACAAATATTCTATTGATTTCACAGCTTTGGCCCATTGACCAAGTGCAAGTTGACATTCTTAGTATGTTTTCCTTTTGACTTGCCCAAAGATGGCAGTATATTTTGCTTTAGGGTAACCCTCAGTCTAGTTTGTTTTTAGTTTTCATCCATCATCAAGTTCCACAGACTTCACTTTTGGACACTGAAAGCCCTTTACAACCTGGCTCCATCCTATATTTCCTGGCTTTACTGTAGCATTATCCCATTTTATATATAATAATTTGTAACAAAACATAGCTTCTCTTCCCCCCCTCCCCAATCCCATGAACAGTTATTAAACACCTACTCCACACTTGATCTCTAAGCACTAGTGATATAATTAATAAAAAGAAAGACAATTTCTGCCCTCCAATAACTTACAATTTAGTGGGAAAAGAAGAAACAAAAGGAGATAGAGACGGGGAGAAGAACAAAATATAGGAGTATGCCTTGCAAGGGTTTCTTATTCCATTAAATTGAAACAGGCACAGCAACAGAGGCAAAGTGTAGCCCAAACATGGCTTTTTTGTTATTCCAAACATGACAATCCATCTCTAATCTCCATGTGTTCACATAGAGAAAATATGTTCTTTCTAAGAATGCTCTGACTCATAATATCTATTTCATAAAATCATTAGTTTTCACCAAAGTTGGTTCAATTACTAACCCTTACATAAGAGCTTTCAGTATTTCCTTAATTGCTACCATTCTCTAAAAAATAATAATAATAAATAAAACAAAAAAATTGTCATTGCTACTATTAACTTTTTTTTTTTTTTTGCTACTATCAACTTTTTTTCCTTTCCTGCACTCACTATCACCAAGCTTGAGAATATGAGAGCACATAAGCCCTCCTTCCTTTGTCTCTGGACAAATTCTCTGAAAAGTCATTTAATAGTTCAACCACAGTAGTGGGCTTGCTATTCCTTACATGATATTCCATTTCCCATCACTATATCTTTGCATTAGCCACAACTTTCCTAGATCTATTATCTCCCCTCCTTCTTTCTTTTTTTTTTTTAAACATAAACTGCTGGAGACCATAGCGGTCTTTATTTTAATATTTGCATCCTTGGTATTTAGCAGAGCTCTTTGGTATAATAAGTACTTTATAAATGACATTTTAAAATGTATTTATGTATTCATTCATTACCATTCCCACATTTTGTGTCCTTTTTCTAAATTTATGTTTATGGAGTCTTAGTCCATTTTAGTTTATCTGTATGTACAACCATCTATTCAAACGGTCTCAATTAATTTATAGTTAAAATTTGTTTTCATTTTTATACTTCACATTAAGAGTCCCTATGTACCTATTGATTCAATTAATAGAACACTGGACCTGAAGTCAGGAAGACCTGAATTCAATTATGATTTCTTACTAGCTGTATGCCACTAGACAAATCACTTAACCCTAATTGCCTCACTTTCCTCATCTGTAAAATTAGTTGGATAAAGAAATGGCAAACCACTTTAGTACTTTTGCCAAGAAAACCTTAAAGTTTTTCTTTAAAAGGAAGTCACAAAGAGATAGAAAAATTAAAACAACTGAATAATAATGTATTATATGGGTATCCATCTTATTCTTGGGGAATATAAAGTCTTAGAAAGATTATATTATTTCTATAATCCATCCAATTGAAATATCTCATGGAATCCAGGGCTGTGCTCACTACATCTTCAGCATCCCTTACATTCATCTTGTTCCCTTTTCCCATGCTACAACCATATTAGTTTAGTATCTCATTATTTTTCATTTGAATTACTATAAGAACTTTTAAATTGTTCTACACACATCTAATTTCTTCCCCCTTCTAATCTATCTTCCACATAACTGTCACATCGACAAGCATAAAGCACATGCCCAATCATGTTATTACTCCTTTTTTTTTTTTTTAATTTTTTATTTAATAATTACATTATATTGACACTCATTTCTGTTCCGATTTTTTTTCCCCTCCCTCCCTCCACCCCCTCCCCTAGATGGCAAGCAGTCCTTTATATGTTGGATATGTTGCAGTATATCCTAGATACAATATATGTTTGCAGAACCGAACAGTTCTCTTGTTGCGTAGGGAGAATTGGATTCAGAAGGTATAAATAATCCGGGAAGAAAAACAAAAATGCAGATAGTTCACATTCGTTTCCCAGTGTTCTTTCTTTGGGTGTAGCTGCTTTTGTCTGTCATTTATCAATTGAAACTCAGGTCTCTTTGTCAAAGAAATCCACTTCCATCAAAATATGTCCTCATACAATATCGTTGTCGAAGTGTATAATGATCTCCTGGTTCTGCTCATTTCACTTAGCATCAGTTCATGTAGGTCTCTCCAAGCCTCTCTGTATTCATCCTGCTGGTCATTTCTTACAGAACAATAATATTCCATAACATTCATATACCACAATTTACCCAGCCATTCTCCAATTGATGGGCATCCATTCATTTTCCAGTTTCTAGCCACTACAAACAGGGCTGCTACAAACATTTTGGCACATACAGGTCCCTTTCCCTTCTTTAGTATTTCTTTGGGATATAAGCCCAATAGAAACACTGCTGGATCAAAGGATATGCACATTTTGATAATTTTTTGGGCATAATTCCAGATTGCTCTCCAGAATGGTTGGATTCGTTCACAACTCCACCAACAATGCATTAGTGTCCCAGTTTTCCCGCATCCCCTCCAACATTCATCATTATTTTTTCCTGTCATCTTAGCCAATCTGACAGGTGTGTAGTGGTATCTCAGAGTTGTCTTAATTTGCATTTCTCTGATCAATAATGATTTGGAACACTCTTTCATATGAGTGGTAATAGTTTCAATCTCATCCTCTGAAAATTGTCTGTTCATATCCTTTGACCATTTATCAATTGGAGAATGGCTTGATTTCTTATAAATTTGAGTCAGTTCTCTATATATTTTGGAAATGAGGCCTTTATCAGAACCTTTAACTGTGAAAATGTTTTCCCAGTTTGTCGCTTCCCTTCTAATCTTGTTTGCATTAGTTTTATTTGTACAAAGGCTTTTTAATTTGATGTAATCGAAATTTTCTATTCTGTGATCAGTAATGGTCTCTAGTTCATCTTTGGTCACAAATTTCTTTCTCCTCCACAAGTCTGAGAGATAAACTATTCTATGTTCCTCTAATTTATTTATAATCTTGTTCTTTATGCCTAGGTCATAGACCCATTTTGATCTTATCTTGGTATATGGTGTTAAGTGTGGGTCCATGCCTAATTTCTGCCATACTAATTTCCAATTATCCCAGCAGTTTTTATCAAATAATGAATTCTTTTCCCAGAAGTTAGGGGCTTTGGGTTTGTCAAACACTAGATTGCTATAATTGACTATTCTGTCTTGTGAGCCTAGCCTTTTCCACTGATCCACTAATCTATTTCTTAGCCAATACCAAATGGTTTTGGTGACTGCTGCTTTATAATATAATTTTAGATCAGGTACAGCTAGGCCACCTTCATTTGATTTTTTTTTCATTAATTCCCTTGAGATTCTCGACTTTTTATTGTTCCATATGAATTTTGTTGTTATTTTTTCTAGATCAATAAAATATTTTCTTGGAAGTCTGATTGGTATAGCACTAAATAAATAGATTAGTTTAGGGAGTATTGTCATCTTTATTATGTTCGCTCGGCCGATCCAAGAGCACTTAATATTTTTCCAATGATTTAAGTCTGACTTTATTTGTGTGGAGACTTTTTTATAATTTTGCTCATATAATTCCTGACTTTCCTTTGGTAGATAGATTCCCAAATATTTTATGGTATCAACAGTTATTCTGAATGGAATTTCTCTTTGTATCTCTTGCTGTTGGGTTTTGTTGGTGATGTATAAAAATGCTGAGGATTTATGGGGATTTATTTTGTAGCCAGCTACTTTGCTAAAATTATGAATTATTTCCAATAGCTTTTTGGTAGAATCTCTGGGGTTCTCTAGGTATACCATCATATCATCTGCAAAGAGTGATAGTTTGGTTTCCTCATTGCCTACTCTAATTCCTTTTATATCTTTCTCGACTCTTATTGCCGAGGCTAGTGTTTCTAATACGATATTAAATAACAATGGTGATAGTGGGCAACCTTGCTTCACTCCAGATCTTACTGGGAAAGGTTCCAGTTTTTCCCCATTGCATATGATGCTTACTGATGGTTTTAAATATATGCTCCTGACTATTTTAAGGAAAAGTCCATGTTATTACTCCTATTGAGGATGTTTCAGTGGCTGCCTATTGCTTCAAGGATCAAAAAGAAATTCTACTTCTTTTGGCATATCAAGCTTGCCAAAGTCTGACTTTACCCTATCTTTTGAATATGATTACATACTATCCTTCATTCACTTTACATTCTAATAAAATTGACCTGATTACTATTCCTCATGTATGACATTCCATCTTCTGGCTCCCTTCCTTTGTACAAGTTTCTCGTATTCACCAGTCCTGTGCCTATAATGTTCTCCTTCCTTACTTTATTTCTTGGAACAGTTAGTATCCTCCAAGTTTCAGCTCAACTGTTGGTTACTTAAAGTGGCCTTTCCTGGTACCCTCCCCCCACCTTTTTTTTTAATTAACCTGTAATTTCATTCATACAAAGAATTACTGCAGAGAAAACCTTCTTTCCCAATGCAAATCATCCCTTGGATGAATCTTAAACCTCTTAAAGAAGGTTGCTTTTGAGCTGAATCTTGAAGGAAAGAAATTATGCCCATATTTAGATATGGTTCATATGTAAGATAAAATTAAGCAAAACATGTCAAGAAACATTGTATTAATATAAATTATCTATAAGTGAATCTTTTTTCTGACCTATAGTAAGATGACTTGATATCACAACCAGAAAGTACCTTGTTATGGTGGAATCTTCAAATTTTAAAATAAAGATTATCTGAAAAAAGTCTGAAGGTGGGTTCAATACTCTCAGGGGCTATATGCTCTCTTATTGTACAGAATAGCAAATAAAAAGGATAACATTTATAAAGGTAAGGTTTTCCATTTGTTTCTGACTCTAGTACTGCAACTCAGCTACATATACAAGCTATACCACTCCTAAGTAAAAGTCAGTCCAGACATAAGCCATTGATAATGTATATTTCTGACAAAACTCATCTGTTTTCATGGAGCAAGAAGGAAGGGGACTGTGAAACAGAAAATAAATCAATGAGTCTTGAGCCTGGCAATAGGGTCAGGAAATGGGCTTAGAAATTTAACTCCTCAAAACATTTTTTGTACTGGTATCAGGAGCTTCAGATTAATAAAAATAAGGATTTTTGACTGCTATCTAGCAGGTATATGTAAATTCAGTCAGGCTATTTTATCATCTATGTGCATTTCTCTGTGTGTGTGTGTATAAATATTCTTAAGGTTTTTAAATTTCTATAGAAATATCATTTAATTTTATATTAGAGACAAAGATTGAAGTCAGGTCTTTATGACTCCAAGTCCAGAATTCTAACCTCTATACTACCTACCTGCACCCACCAAATGACTTTTAAGTTGCTTATTGTTGTTGTTATTTTTAATCATTTCCAACTTTTTATAACTGTATTTGATGGTTTCTTGGCAAAGACATTGGAACTATGTGCTATTTCCTTTTCCAGCTCGTTTTATCTATGTGAAAACTTAGACAAACAGGGTTAAATGACTTGTCCAGGGTCCCATAGTATGAGTCTGAGGTCAGATTTAAATTCAGGAAGAGAAGTCTTTCTCTGTCCAGACCTAGCACTATATCCATTGTATCTTACACATTCTCAAATTTTCTTTAATTTCCTCTAATTTCACGAAATGTTAACCATTTCACAGATTGGAGATGAAGTCATTATGGAACCTCACATGTAGTAGTATGGAATGAGGCACTCTTGTCCATTAAGATATATTTAAAAATATATTGGACTTCACAAAAAAGATTATATGCTCAATCTCAAGAAAAAATATCCAATCAACTCCATTGAGCGTTGAATGATGGGCACTGGACCATATTATTGCCACAGGTATGGAAATTGTCCATCTCAATCATGAAGTTGATGATATGTAGAAAAAAGCCAGATCTCAGCCTCAAAAACCATTCATTATCTTATGTTTCCATCTTTGATTCTTTTGTAAAGTATTAATTTTTATGACTGAGAGTGATCTCTTTAATAGAGGAGAAAATGCAATATCAAGAATAAAAAGTTTCAGAAAGCATCAAAGTTCTCTAATTCTTTCAGTAGCATTTGACTTGTACAAATCTCTTTACATCTCTAGTTTTTTTTTTTTTGTCATTTTTACATACAGGGGAGAGATAACACATTTTTCCCCACCTTATGGATAGGGAAAATGAAACTCCGAGACATTAAATTACTTATTATTGGTAATGCAGATAGAGCCAGGCAAGGATACAACTCAGATGTCTTAACTCCAAGACTAATATTCATTCTACTGGCTTTGCTGACAATATTTGCATGAATTCTAAACACTGGCTATAGAATCTGGGACATTTAATTCTTGCCTAAGAGAGAAAACTATGAAGCATTTATGACCAAAGTCCAAAAGGATCAGTGATGACAAATATCTCATATTCACACTCAGAAACAGACACACAAACTCACACACACATGCATGCAGAAAATTCACACTTAGAACAAGAAAATCTTTTTCATCTGACATATATCCACGATTCAAGACACAACAACAGCAACATAAAATCTTCTATTTGAATTTTGAATAGAGCCTTAAATAACTTCA
This sequence comes from Antechinus flavipes, assembly GCF_016432865.1. Taxonomy (NCBI): domain Eukaryota; kingdom Metazoa; phylum Chordata; class Mammalia; order Dasyuromorphia; family Dasyuridae; genus Antechinus; species Antechinus flavipes. Next base: position 126,711,631 of record NC_067399.1, on the reverse strand, counting down.
GTGATAGTTTCTTTTTGCTTGGCCTTTTTTGTAGCAGCTAAAAAGACTGCCCTTAGCCTGAACCACTTCATCAGTTTCAAAAGAAGGGATAATAAAACTGTCATTGATGGCCTTAGAACTAAGGGTGTTGCTGATACTTTGATATTAAAGCTTATTAAAAGTAGAACTGTCTCTTAGTTTTTAATATCAAAATTGCTTCCAACTCTTCTTAAGACTCCATGTTCTTATGGATAGAAGGATAGAGAAAAAAACACAGTGACCCCAATGGTGCATTGAAATGACTGAACTATTAAACACCTAACTGTGTGGATGGGTTTTATTTGTACAAAGGCTTTTTAATTTGATGTAATCGAAATTTTCTATTCTGTGATCAGTAATGGTCTCTAGTTCATCTTTGGTCACAAATTTCTTTCTCCTCCACAAGTCTGAGAGATAAACTATTCTATGTTCCTCTAATTTATTTATAATCTCGTTCTTTATGCCTAGGTCATAGACCCATTTTGATCTTATCTTGGTATATGGTGTTAAGTGTGGTTCCATGCCTAATTTCTGCCATACTAATTTCCAATTATCCCAGCAGTTTTTATCAAATAATGAATTCTTTTCCCAGAAGTTAGGGGCTTTGGGTTTGTCAAACACTAGATTGCTATAATTGACTATTCTGTCTTGTGAGCCTAGCCTTTTCCACTGATCCACTAATCTATTTCTTAGCCAATACCAAATGGTTTTGGTGACTGCTGCTTTATAATATAATTTTAGATCAGGTACAGCTAGGCCACCTTCATTTGATTTTTTTTTCATTAATTCCCTTGAGATTCTCGACTTTTTATTGTTCCATATGAATTTTGTTGTTATTTTTTCTAGATCAATAAAATATTTTCTTGGAAGTCTGATTGGTATAGCACTAAATAAATAGATTAGTTTAGGGAGTATTGTCATCTTTATTATGTTCGCTCGGCCGATCCAAGAGCACTTAATATTTTTCCAATTATTTAAGTCTGACTTTATTTGTGTGGAGACTTTTTTATAATTTTGCTCATATAATTCCTGAATTTCCTTTGGTAGATAGATTCCCAAATATTTTATGGTATCAACAGTTATTCTGAATGGAATTTCTCTTTGTATCTCTTGCTGTTGGGTTTTGTTGGTGATGTATAAAAATGCTGAGGATTTATGGGGATTTATTTTGTAGCCAGCTACTTTGCTAAAATTATGAATTATTTCCAATAGCTTTTTGGTAGAATCTCTGGGGTTCTCTAGGTATACCATCATATCATCTGCAAAGAGTGATAGTTTGGTTTCCTCATTGCCTACTCTAATTCCTTTTATATCTTTCTCGACTCTTATTGCCGAGGCTAGTGTTTCTAATGCGATATTAAATAACAATGGTGATAGTGGGCAACCTTGCTTCACTCCAGATCTTACTGGGAAAGGTTCCAGTTTTTCCCCATTGCATATGATGCTTACTGATGGTTTTAAATATATGCTCCTGACTATTTTAAGGAAAAGTCCATGTTATTACTCCTATTGAGGATGTTTCAGTGGCTGCCTATTGCTTCAAGGATCAAAAAGAAATTCTACTTCTTTTGGCATATCAAGCTTGCCAAAGTCTGACTTTACCCTATCTTTTGAATATGATTACATACTATCCTTCATTCACTTTACATTCTAATAAAATTGACCTGATTACTATTCCTCATGTATGACATTCCATCTTCTGGCTCCCTTCCTTTGTACAAGTTTCTCGTATTCACCAGTCCTGTGCCTATAATGTTCTCCTTCCTTACTTTATTTCTTGGAACAGTTAGTATCCTCCAAGTTTCAGCTCAACTGTTGGTTACTTAAAGTGGCCTTTCCTGGTACCCTCCCCCCACCTTTTTTTTTAATTAACCTGTAATTTCATTCATACAAAGAATTACTGCAGAGAAAACCTTCTTTCCCAATGCAAATCATCCCTTGGATGAATCTTAAACCTCTTAAAGAAGGTTGCTTTTGAGCTGAATCTTGAAGGAAAGAAATTATGCCCATATTTAGATATGGTTCATATGTAAGATAAAATTAAGCAAAACATGTCAAGAAACATTGTATTAATATAAATTATCTATAAGTGAATCTTTTTTCTGACCTATAGTAAGATGACTTGATATCACAACCAGAAAGTACCTTGTTATGGTGGAATCTTCAAATTTTAAAATAAAGATTATCTGAAAAAAGTCTGAAGGTGGGTTCAATACTCTCAGGGGCTATATGCTCTCTTATTGTACAGAATAGCAAATAAAAAGGATAACATTTATAAAGGTAAGGTTTTCCATTTGTTTCTGACTCTAGTACTGCAACTCAGCTACATATACAAGCTATACCACTCCTAAGTAAAAGTCAGTCCAGACATAAGCCATTGATAATGTATATTTCTGACAAAACTCATCTGTTTTCATGGAGCAAGAAGGAAGGGGACTGTGAAACAGAAAATAAATCAATGAGTCTTGAGCCTGGCAATAGGGTCAGGAAATGGGCTTAGAAATTTAACTCCTCAAAACATTTTTTGTACTGGTATCAGGAGCTTCAGATTAATAAAAATAAGGATTTTTGACTGCTATCTAGCAGGTATATGTAAATTCAGTCAGGCTATTTTATCATCTATGTGCATTTCTCTGTGTGTGTGTGTATAAATATTCTTAAGGTTTTTAAATTTCTATAGAAATATCATTTAATTTTATATTAGAGACAAAGATTGAAGTCAGGTCTTTATGACTCCAAGTCCAGAATTCTAACCTCTATACTACCTACCTGCACCCACCAAATGACTTTTAAGTTGCTTATTGTTGTTGTTATTTTTAATCATTTCCAACTTTTTATAACTGTATTTGATGGTTTCTTGGCAAAGACATTGGAACTATGTGCTATTTCCTTTTCCAGCTCGTTTTATCTATGTGAAAACTTAGACAAACAGGGTTAAATGACTTGTCCAGGGTCCCATAGTATGAGTCTGAGGTCAGATTTAAATTCAGGAAGAGAAGTCTTTCTCTGTCCAGACCTAGCACTATATCCATTGTATCTTACACATTCTCAAATTTTCTTTAATTTCCTCTAATTTCACGAAATGTTAACCATTTCACAGATTGGAGATGAAGTCATTATGGAACCTCACATGTAGTAGTATGGAATGAGGCACTCTTGTCCATTAAGATATATTTAAAAATATATTGGACTTCACAAAAAAGATTATATGCTCAATCTCAAGAAAAAATATCCAATCAACTCCATTGAGCGTTGAATGATGGGCACTGGACCATATTATTGCCACAGGTATGGAAATTGTCCATCTCAATCATGAAGTTGATGATATGTAGAAGAAAAGCCAGATCTCAGCCTCAAAAACCATTCATTATCTTATGTTTCCATCTTTGATTCTTTTGTAAAGTATTAATTTTTATGACTGAGAGTGATCTCTTTAATAGAGGAGAAAATGCAATATCAAGAATAAAAAGTTTCAGAAAGCATCAAAGTTCTCTAATTCTTTCAGTAGCATTTGACTTGTACAAATCTCTTTACATCTCTAGTTTTTTTTTTTTTTTTTGTCATTTTTACATACAGGGGAGAGATAACACATTTTTCCCCACCTTATGGATAGGGAAAATGAAACTCCGAGACATTAAATTACTTATTATTGGTAATGCAGATAGAGCCAGGCAAGGATACAACTCAGATGTCTTAACTCCAAGACTAATATTCATTCTACTGGCTTTGCTGACAATATTTGCATGAATTCTAAACACTGGCTATAGAATCTGGGACATTTAATTCTTGCCTAAGAGAGAAAACTATGAAGCATTTATGACCAAAGTCCAAAAGGATCAGTGATGACAAATATCTCATATTCACACTCAGAAACAGACACACAAACTCACACACACATGCATGCAGAAAATTCACACTTAGAACAAGAAAATCTTTTTCATCTGACATATATCCACGATTCAAGACACAACAACAGCAACATAAAATCTTCTATTTGAATTTTGAATAGAGCCTTAAATAACTTCAGTGATAGTTTCTTTTTGCTTGGCCTTTTTTGTAGCAGCTAAAAAGACTGCCCTTAGCCTGAACCACTTCATCAGTTTCAAAAGAAGGGATAATAAAACTGTCATTGATGGCCTTAGAACTAAGGGTGTTGCTGATACTTTGATATTAAAGCTTATTAAAAGTAGAACTGTCTCTTAGTTTTTAATATCAAAATTGCTTCCAACTCTTCTTAAGACTCCATGTTCTTATGGATAGAAGGATAGAGAAAAAAACACAGTGACCCCAATGGTGCATTGAAATGACTGAACTATTAAACACCTAACTGTGTGGATGGGTTTGTACAGTTCTTTAATTTATCTCAAATATAACCTGCCAGGGGAAAAATGAAGTTAAAACTCACTCTTCTTCAAGACCCTGTTCAGAAAACTCAAAATAGTGGGAAAGGCTTACAAAAAAATTAACAAAAAATAATTGGTAGGAGCAGCATCAACTCTTCTCAGGAAGACCTGAGTTCAAATCTGGCCTCAGACACTGAACACTTCCTAGCTCTGTGATCCTGGGCAAGTCACTTAACCCCAATTGTCCCAGGAAAAAAAAAGTATTTGTTAGTCTCTAGAGATTTTGCTGGTTTTGTTCTCCAATTACTTTTCCAAAGGAAAAAAACATTCCCACCACATCCCCTGCCTGAGTTAAACTACGAAAATTCAGTGCCATTGTGTAATATAGAATAATCCACATGTAGCTGTATTTTAGCTGTAGGTAGGATTATATGATTTAGACTTGGGAGAGGCCTTAGAAATTAACTTGTCCAAACTCCTCATTTTATAGATGAAAAAATTGAAGACCAGAGAAAATGACTTGACCATGATCACTTTCTAAAGTTAGAAAACTGTAAAAGTAGAATTCAATCATAGATTCATTGACTCTTCACAAATCCTTGCACTGCCTCTTGTAATCTATACAGCAGTCCAAAACAAGATCTCATCTTTTCTTTCTTCACTTGATCAAATCTGAATATCCCAACTTTTCTAAAGTAGAATGCAAGGAGTGACACAGTTTAGAAAGATAGTATGGGGTAAGAAGAGTATTGAATTGGTGTCTAATGCTCTCTGATCAAATCATTGATATGCTGTTTATTGTCTGAGTTACCTTGGGCCAATCAATCTGGAATTGCAGTCTCCTCTTTTATAAAATGAGGGAGTTGCATCAGATGACTTCTCAGGTTGCTCTCAGATCTAAACTTGGGATCTTTTTCACATATATGATGTTGACCATAACTTTTCTAACTGGGGGAACTCAGTCACATTCCCTTGCTTCTTGGTTCCACAGTTTCCGCATAAGACCTCTGACATTGTTTTCAGTTTTAAATCTTATAATTGCTCGAGTTTTTGAGTAAAATATTTCCTATGATACTGTGGATTTTGGAACAAAATTAGATATAAGCTTATAATAGAATTCTTATTTTTCCTCCTTCCCACTGTGGAGATGATGTGTTTGTGTGTGTTACCATACTTCAACATGTAGGCAGGAAAAAGTTCACAACACACTGAGAGACTTTCCCCACACTGAGAGACTTTACCTAAATTGTTCCCATAGTGATAACTGCTTAATTTCAAATTCTAGGTCACTCCAAAAAGTCAGGAATGAACCTCTGGCAGACTTATTTAAAGGGCACTTGCTAGTTTGATAATGGCAGAAGGCCACATGGAATATGACATCAGGTTGCTATGGAATCTTTTTTTCCATCTCTGATTTCTTTGAAAAAGGACAGTGGAGTAAGCAAAATAGTTAATCTGGCAATTGTAAATGAGACTTACATGTCAGATGTTTCAGTTCTTGCTCTACTTTGTGTCATTGAGACCCTGGACATCACTAGGTCTTCTTGGACAGGAGTTAACCTAAAGCTGTACTTTATAATTTAGTCAGTGTGTCTAGGCCCTTCTCTGATAAAAGATAATAAGCCCTAAATGTTCTTATTTATCATTTTCATACATGTTTTTACCACCATAAATCACTGATTTGCCTTAGCTTTCATATATTTTGTGTCATTTTGTACTTGGTAATTATCTTGGGATTAACATTATCTTCTTTAGTTTGTCTATAACTTATATCCTTTATATATAAAACTACTCCTTTTCCTTTTTCAGTCATCTGTCATCTTAATAATGTTTTTAAAACTTTCTCTCATGTAAGTTGTCATTGATAAAATGTCAGCCTGCTTACATGTCTCATTTATATTTTCATTCCCTCTAAGTAATTTGTAATCACAACCACTAGCTCCAAAACTGGGATTCTTGCCTTATATATACCAGGTATAATACCAGAAGTAACTTTTATAAATTTCTTTTAAACAATTTTCCCCTCATTCATGATTTTCCTAAAGAATATCAGAATTTGGTCTTTGACTAGAATGTAAAGGACTCTTAAGTTTTCATCCCAACATTCAGGCTAAGAATTCTGATATTCAAATAGGAAAGACTATTTAATCTGAAAAAAATCAAAGACTCACATGTGAACTAATAGAGTCAAAGTAATACTTCTTTCTTCTTTAGTGGACCTTCACCTATCATATACCATCCTTAATCTTGTAGCATCTTGCTCTTTACCCCTTTCATGTGTACAAATGAGAACAAAATAAAACAAAAAATAAGACATTTACAGCACATATAGAGTCATTGTCTTTTTGTCTCACCATTCAGAACATGGGGAGAAATTCTTTTCTCATTTCTTGAGTAGTAGATCTTAAAAGCAAACTATTATCCACTGAGTGATGCAAATGGTTTGTATTTCTAGTCTTTTGTATTTCTTATTTTAAGTTCTTTAAACTTTTTGTAATACTAGGAACACACACACACACACACACACACACACACACATATATGTCTGTTCAGGTAAATATATGTTACATCTATACATATACATACATACATACGTATATATACGTATGTATGTATGTATGTATATGTATAGATATATACATATATACGTATGTATGTATATGTATAGATGTAACATATATACGTATATATATGTATAGATGTAACATATATATGTATGTATAGATGTAACATATATATATATATATACATATATATATATATATATATGCAAAAATACATTCCTATGCATGGAAAAGGGAATCTAAATAGATAGATATTGACAGATGGCGAATAGATACCCCAGTATTCCTTATTTCTTCTTTCTTATCACAAATAGTCTTAGTGATTTCTCAAACTCCTCTCTTAAGGATGGGCTTCTTCCTTGGTTGTTTTTCTTTTTGGAATGGCAAAAGTTAGGGGGAAAGGATTTTGTTAAGAAAGAAGGTTTGAATCTGGCTGTGTGATACATTGTAGGATAAACAGCAGCAGTCTTTCATTCATGGCTGATCAAACCATGGGCACATTATTAGTTATTGTTGAGCTGCCTGGGTTTAGCACAAAATTGCTGACTGCATGGGGACCCAGCATTTGAGCTCCAAATCCAGCTGTGTACATAATACAATGCATTGTGCTTAGTGGTATTGTCAGCTGCTTAACATGAAAAGAACAGGCTGTAATCAAGTGTGGACAGTACAACTGTGTCACTCTTGGTGTCCCATTACAAGAAGTCTAGGAAATCTGTCATTTACTTCAGAAAAGAGAAGAAAAGGCAAATGAAAAAAAAAAAAACCTCCCTATATAGGAATATAGGTGCTTTTTCCAAAGAAAAATTTTGGGGGGAATTGTTGGTTTTTGTTTGTTTGTTTGTTTTTTGTTTGGCTTTTTTAGTTCCTCCTTTTATTAAAGGACCAGGCATATATTTTAAGACAGTAATTCTCATAGTACAATTATTTAGCTCAATCCTAAGATTTTCTTTAGTGAATTTGAAGTTGTTTACAACCAGGATGAGACTACAATCTTTATATATATATATATATATATATATATATATATATATATATATATATATATATATATATATATATATAATTCCTCTTCATTTATTCTATAGCTCAGATAAACATGTATTCATCATAGAAAACACTAAGCTTTTTGATAGACTGCTATTCATTCTTGTGAGGAATATACTTTTTTTATACCTGTCCTTTACAACCTCTAATTTATGTCAAAGCTCAGTCAAGTTATAACTTCTGTATGAAACATTCCCTGAACATTATCTCAGTTGTTTCTTCCCACCTCTTCCTATAGAGCCTTGTATTTATATTGTATATGCATGAGTTGTTTTGGGGTTTCTGTTTTCCTTTGTACCATAGCTCTTAGTACAGCATCTGACACATAGTAGTGACTTAATAAATGTTCTTGATTAATTGACTAGGTTTGACTGAATCAAACCCCCCCCCCCAAAATCCAAAGGTTGGAAAAAACATTCTATTCATTTAATCTGGGGAAAAAAAAACAAAATAAACAAACAAACAAAACAAAACAAAACAACTTCCCTACAAAACACCTAACAAATAGTTATTTGGTTTTGTTTAAAGATCTCTAATGAAAGGGATCTCAGGACCTCTTGATGCAGCTCATTCATTTTTAGATATTTATTCAGGTTCATAGAGTTAATTCTGTATTAAGGATTCTGGTTCTACTAGAGATACAATGAGATTATTTGCTACAAAAATCAATGTCAAGACTTGGAATATGGGGGGGAAAAAGTAAGCCAAGTAATGGTAAGAATTTTTCAACTGCCTTAAGAAAGCATATGTTCCTTCTCCTTGGAGGTCTTTTGGCAAGAATGGATAAACATTTTGTGGAATATGTTATAGTGAGAATTCTTTCTGTGTACTAATTGGGCGAGAGGGCCATTAAGTTCCCACCAAGTGCTCAGATTCTGTCTTTCTAGATACATTTCCAGGTACCTTTAAATTCAAATACTTCAACAATAAGGTGAAAACTTCCATCTTCAATTTAAAATGTCAATATTATCATTAAAGTTCAATCTTAAAAAAAAAAAAACCTTTAAATTTAGCAACGCCCCCCCCCCAAGTTTTTCAAGATATTATCACTAGCCCTTTTGTGATTGATTCTAATGTTGAATATATACCCGGTCCTTTAATAAAAAGAAGAACTAAAAAAGCCAATTATATTCTCTAAGAAATAATAGAAACTATATTAGGAGTGTTAGTCTGTTCTGTTTCTGAAATAATTTTGACAGAGAGGGAGTATAAATATGCCGGGACTAGAATTGGAGGACCTGAAAGGAGTTCTTTTGTGAAGAAGAATCAGAACCAGATAAATGAGACTAGTCAATCATATACAGGATTCTAAGAATATTAGATACTAGAGAGATTATAGGCATAGGGTTGGAAAAGTAAAGAGGGAGTTTATAGTTCAAGTTTTCTGGACATGGATAGATGAAGGATTGAATGGGGTCTAAAGAAATTAAATATTTCAATGTGATCATGATCTTTATTTTGGAGAAAAAGGAATAATCACAGAATAACAAGTTTTCTGGTTTGAAAATGGTCTTCTTGTTCAACCTCTACCCACAAAGAATTCCCTCTATAGAGAAAAGTGATAATCCAACTTTTACATTACAATCTCTAATGGGAGGGAATTTACTTCTTCCCAAAGCAGCTCATTTTATTTTTGATGTATCTTATTTTTAGGAATCACATTCCTAATCACATCTTCACATTAAATATAAATATTCATCTTTATTAATTCAACCCATAGTTCCTAATTCTGTCTTATGTATCCAAGAAGAATAAGATGGATCCTCTTCCACACTGTAATCTTTCAAGAACACAAATACAGATCCATGTCACATATCAAGCTGAACATCTCTAATACCTTTTGAATAGAAATTGGGTTTTATTTTTCTTCTTTCAATCCTATCTGCTTGAATTGGAAGTTACTTATCAGAGAGGACATGTGTTTTGGCATAATATATTAATAACAACTCATATTTCTTTAACACTTCAAGGTTTCCAAACACTTTTAGCATAGCCGCTTGTGAAATGGATAATGCCAGTATAATAATTCTCACATTACAAATAAAAAAAAATTAAGCTCTGTGAGAGTGTTTTCACCATAATCATAGTGCTCTTAAATGGCAGAGATTGTATTTGAACTCAAATCTTCAGCATTTAATTATAGCATTATTTCCATTTCTGTCTCTTACAAATCCTGCACCATATAATTGGCCAAACAACTACCACCATGCCATTAGATAGTAGTAAATTCATACATGTTTATTACTAGTTTGACTAAGTGAAATAATCTATATAAAATGTTTTTGATAACAGAGGATGCCCTCTGTTATCAAAAGTCTATCATTAAGGGACTTATTGGAAGAAGTCAGCTGATCATAGCTTTATAGGTTTTAAGCCATTTAAGTTGGGATCAAAAGATGGAAGACTAGATATTTCCTTTAGTCTTCACTAAGTCTTAAAAATATCCTAAAATAAAAATTATCCTGAGGTAAAGCAGTTACAGCTGCTTCTCGTAGACCAAGATACTAAAAATTTTAGCAAGATAAGTCCTTATCCCTGAGTTCAAATCTGGTCTCAGATAGTTAATACTTCCTAGCTTTGTGACCTTGGGAAAGTAACTTAGTCCCAATTGCCTCAGGAAAAAAAAAAGATAAGTCCTCATGAATTAAGAAAAAAAGTATTAATAAATAACTTAGAAAAAGCCACACCTGTTCTATATTCCAAATCGGTTATTTTTTCTTTGTTTTTGTTTGATTTTTTTGAGATACTACTGTAGAGTGTCAGAGTGTGCCAATTCTGTTCTGAAACTACTTTGAAATGTCTTTGTTCTTACTAGTCTTTCCCAGCAAACCTTTATCCTTTCCTACTTTTACTATTCTGTGGCAAAAAGTAGCAGATCACCATTCTACTTACTCACTTGTCAAGCATGGAAGTGGTATAGGAAAGCATGAGTATACTTTTCTTGTAGCAACAGACTCTGGGATCAAGTTTTAGTGATGTTCATCAAAAGAATTGAAGAAGAGAGGGATATAGGACAGGATATCTACCTGGCCAGAAGGAATTCATTAAGCCTAAAGGGAATTGTCCTGGCATATAGCAGGAGAAGTCTTATCTAGTTAAAAGATTGAGGCTGAAAAATGAATTCCACAAAATGGAATCATGTTAAAGAAGATTGATGTTCAGACTATTGGAATCAAGACCAAGGGAAAAAGGTCAGAAAGTGAGCAATATTCAATATAAAAAGGGAAAAACCCAAACACACTAAAGTTGAGGAAAAGGAAAACAGTGTTAGGAATTTAAAACACAAATAGATAGGGGTGTGTGTGTGTGAGTTGTAAAATAGTCCTAAGAAATCTGAATTATTGTCGACTTCTGTGAATAAATATTGAGAAAAAGAAAGTTGATATATATGTTGAAAGAGAGTCACACACAGAAAGAAGCAGACAGACAGAAACAGAAAAAGACAGAGAGGGAGAAAAAGAGACAGGGGAAGAGAGTAAGAGAGAGAATCCTATGGATTCCAAATAAAGCATAGAGGCATAGCAGGAAGTTATGAATAATTCAAACAAGAATTCATAATTGAAAGAAGTTAGAAGAGAACAACTGGCAGAATTTATCATATAAGTAATTCAGAGATTATAAAAAAATTCAATCTACAGTAGTATCTCAAAAAAATTAAACAAAAACAAAGAAAAAAATAATCGATTTGGAATATAAATATCTTGAAGTAAAAGGAATCTGAGAAAAGAAAGTTTTAAAAAATATTAATTTTAAAAGATTCCATGCTCTCTATATAAACAAAGCACACTGATCTCAAAAAATAATATTTGCAAAAATAATTTAAAGAACATAGGCCTCTTAGAAATATAACAAATTAATAATTTGAATGTAATAATGTAAGAAAACTTCCTACAACTTTTGAATATAGAAAACAAAGGACAAAATAAAAAATCCCACATATTGTGTTTATGAAAACAAAACAAAATGAAAACAAAAACGATCATCCCCCCAAACAAAAAAACAAACAAACACATAAAACAAAACAGGACAACCAATAGCGAGCCAAAATTATGGTTAAATTGAATAATTTTGATGACTGTCAGAGATCAGGAAAAAATTTTAAAAAGTAAAGGAATTTGAATAATAAAAGATTATTCTGCACCAACCTGAAAACATTGAAAGGAATAGAATAATGCCTCCTGAAAAGCAAAGGAGCTCAAGGAGTAATCAAACTGTGTGTGATGAGCACAATCATCAATGAAAAACACATGGATATTCAATTAAAATGCATTTGGATAATCGTTGAAAAAATGTGACTATATCATCAAATTTTTCAATTATTAATTTTCCCCAATTACATATAAAAACAATTTTTTCAACATTTTAAAAACATTTGATGTTTGTAGCAGCCCTGTTTGTAGTGGCCAGAAACTGGAAAATGAATGGATGCCCATCAATTGGAGAATGGCTGGGTAAATTGTGGTATATGAATGTTATGGAATATTATTGTTCTGTAAGAAATGACCAGCAGGATGAATACAAAGAGGACTGGCGAGACTTACATGAACTGATGCTAAGTGAAATGAGCAGAACCAGGAGATCATTATACACTTCGACAACGATATTGTATGAGGACATATTTTGATGGAAGTGGATTTCTTTGACAAAGAGACCTGAGTTTCAATTGATAAATGACGGACAAAAGCAGCTACACCCAAAGAAAGAACACTGGGAAACGAATGTGAACTATCTGCATTTTTGTTTTTCTTCCCGGGTTATTTATACCTTCTGAATCCAATTCTCCCTATGCAACAAGAGAACTGTTCGGTTCTGCAAACATATATTGTATCTAGGATATACTGCAACATATCCAACATATAAAGGACTGCTTGCCATCTAGGGGAGGGGGTGGAGGGAGGGAGGGGAAAAAAAATCGGAACAGAAACGAGTGTCAATATAAAGTAATTATTAAATAAAAAATTAAAAAAAAAGTATTTTGATAATGATATTTCAAAATAAAAAAAATAAAAAAATAAAAACATTTGACTTCCAAATTTTATTCCTCTCTCCCTTCCCTCCCCATTCCTTGAGACAATAAACAATCTGATATTGATTATACATGTGTAATCATGTATAGTACTTCCAAAATAGTCACCATATCATTAAATTTATAAACTACTCAAACAACAGAAATATAAAAAGAAATAAATATAGATTGCAAGAAGATTAAAATTTTTTAAAAATCCCCCAATTTTAAAGGATACTAAAGGGTAAAAGAAATAAAAAAAAAACTGTGTTTTAAAGAAAATAACAAGTGTTCATTAAGAATTTTTTTCTAAAAGTACATGAGTATAAATATGAACAGATCTTAAAGAAAAATGGAAAAGATCAGGTCTAAAACAACATAGACTATGGCTCACAAACCCAATCTATTTATAGGAAAATCAAGTTATATGGCAGAAAACAAATTTATTTTGTGGCAGAAGAGGAAGTCACTTAAAAGAAAAGAGAGAGGTAAAATTTAGATTAAAAAAAAAATTAGAAGGGAATAAAACCTAATCATCTGGCTGGTGAACAATGAAGGAAAAATAACTATTCCAGACTCAGTAAAAAAAAGAGAGGTTAGCATAAATTAGGTTAAGTGGCAAGGAGAGGTACTGAGAGGGGAAAGTCTCTTTAGTCATTCGGTCATGTCCAACTCTTCATGACCTCATTGACCATAGCATATCAGGATCTT